>NC_079165.1:100683221-100970721 GCF_947568905.1 Ostrea edulis | reverse complement strand
ATCACCTGCATATGATGTTTATATTTCTAAACTGTTTCTATACGAAAGAGCTCGTTCTGCCTATGATCAGTTTTTAAATCGAAACAGGCTATTAACAAACAAGTTGATGTTAGAGGGGTTTCAATAGTCTCGATTAAAATAATTATTTCGCAAATTGTATGGTCGTTATAATGATCTAGTGTGCCAATACGACCTATTGTTGGGTTAAATGCTGTTTAACGTGTTTCATACCGATTGTTAGGTCGTTCTTGGCACATGGATTTTGACTACAGATTACACCGTTTACCTGATCAAGATATAGGACTCACGTCGGGTTAATCTCGACTGAAATTCGGCGTGGCTAAATAGTTGGATTGACGCCTTCACCGAATCTCGAAGCAGTTCTTCCTTATTCATGTCAGGAAATTTACTCCTGCTGTTTGCTTCAGATAAGTTACTTGAAGAATAACCAGTCTGTATCACTTATCAATGCTGCATTACTTACATTTAAGAATGTAAATTCTCTGAAATAAACTATCACTAAATTTCCCGTTCAAATGAAGATTTCCATAGCGCAATATTTTATCTTCTGAAATTGAAGATTTTCTATAGTTTTTTAAAATTGACGATATACAAGTAGGTATGTAGATATACTATGTATCAGTAATTTGATAAAACAGACTATAGGAACTCTTCAATTTCAAGAGATAGAATATTGTACCATGGAAGTCTTTATCTAAATGGAAAATTTAGTGACTGTTTTCATTTTGGAATTTTCATACCTAGAAAGTAAGCAATGCAAAATTAATAATGACAGAGAGTTAGTTTAACAATTCGTTGTCGTTGGCATCTATGGTCAATGAAATATCTAAATAAGAAGTAGATGTTGAAGACTCCGTGATGTCTTTTATTTCAACTCCACTGGGATATATCGAATCGACATATTGATAATCGACATAGGACTCGCGGCAGGTGTGACCGGTCAGCAGGGGATGCTCCTCTGGTATATCCAGGGGTCCGTGTTTGCCCAACTCTATTTTGTATTGCTTACAGGAGTTATGGGTTGATCACTGTTCGTTATCTTCACCTTTCATGCATTACATTTACAGTGTTAAATTGTTGTGTTAAACAGTACATCGTGCGCAGGTACTTAATTTATCTCACATTATACTTTGTAGAACTAAAAATACGAATGTTCGCATATTTCTATCATGACACTATGTATATTGTAGGTCAAATGGGATTTTCAAGCCCTTTACGACTGTTGACACTTACATTTACATCTGTCTGACCTTTACTAAGCAAACAGACAACAAATATCTCTTCAGTATGCATGCAGGTAAGTACCCGTCAGACGTATGAAGTACAAAGTGATTTGTCTCATCTTCTCTGGACAACGCCGACTATCGGCGAAATTTAACAGCGTTGTATACATTCGTAAAAATGTCAGTGTGTATACTGGTGTTTTTCATCAGATGTAATTATCTTAAGTACAAAGTATTAGTAATGTCGTCTCATTGTTGTTTTTGGAAATAGCTGAATTTGCCGTTAAAACAAATGTATTGGAGAGAGTAATATTACGTGTTACATCAGTAACAACAGTGACCACATCAGATGTGTGTAACGACCCTAGCTCAGAACCTCAGAGGATTAACGTAGCTCTACAATCAAGTAAACTGAGTTGTTGAGACTGTCGTTTGACAATGATTGGTTGGGCTTGAGATTGGTTTGTTATGGTGAAACAAGTGCCACTTCAGTATTCAACACGCACTTTGGCAGATGACTGACACGCCATGCTATTCTGTGATTTGTACTGTCAAAGATCGAGTGTTTCTTGTGATTCTCTTTAATTTCAGTGTAATACATTAATAATTCTTACACATATAACTATAAAGGGCAAACAATAACATAAACCCCACTTTCTGCGGAGATCAATACATATATGAAGTCTTACTTCAATACCGAAAAAATTTAACGTGCACCACTAATACTAGTGCGTGTCTTATAAAAATAAGTTATTGGCCTAGCAGTTGTTTACAATTTCAAAATAAAAGAGAACAAAGAAAACTCGTTTCTTGACTGTACAAGATAATTTGATTTTGGACTACTGTATACAGGGGAAATATTCGCCCCCGTTTTTATTTTCCCTTCGTTATCAGTAGGCTAATCTAAGATGGATTGGAACCGTTTTCCCTCTATCTCTTTTTTAACACAACTGTTTCAGGGCTAATTTAAAATGGGGTGAAACCATTTGCAAGCGTAGAAGGGAAAAATTAACACGGGGCGAAAATAAGCATGTATACAGTATGCACGGCTTTATTGTACTCAGACATGTTTTATTTGAAGCTGAGTATGAAGTCACGACATCACCTTCTATATACGAACGTGTCATCCTCAGGCATATTTCCGTCACCACGGTAACACAGAGTGACGTGTGTACGGAAACAACTGGTCTAGGAATGGAAAGATACCACGTGGCACTTGAATCTGGTATTGGTTCCCAGCATAAATGGAATATGATTAATGCTCTCCTAATTAGTTTATAAGACTTAACTACATTTTCAATATAATGAATCGATGTCTTTTTCTTTTGCAAATGTAAACAATTCAATCAGACATTTGTAAATCATGGAATTGATTGCCCGAAATGAAATGATCTTTTCACAAAGTATTTAGTGTTTTCCTATTTTTGTTTGTGGGATAACATTTTGAACAAATTTGAAAATTTGCAAGCGTTATGTATCAGGTTACGAGGTTGCGGAAGCGATCACTTGTCCAACTAGTATTCAGAGTACATGGTCGTACACGTACACGGGACTGACGTGTTCTAATACATCTGTGGACACGTGCTCTGACAGAACCAAGTTCGCGTACAATGACACTATGTGCACGGAGAATCCAATGTTTTCTGGTAAGTTTTCACTTCACAGAATCTCGTACATATTATAAAATTTAGAAATTCATTTCAAAATTAAGGATTATCTCCCTCAGGCATAGCTCTTATCCTTAGACGAATTTGACTCCACTTTTTGGTACACTGTTTTCCCCTATAATAGCTCTAAAACTTCATTGTTATTTCGGATTTCAAATATTTTGGTTGAGCATCACTGAAGAGACATTATTTGTCGAAATGTGTATCTGGTGCGTCAAAATTGGTACCGTATAAATTTTACATCACACGGATGTGTATATATAC
Source organism: Ostrea edulis (assembly GCF_947568905.1). Classification (NCBI taxonomy): domain Eukaryota; kingdom Metazoa; phylum Mollusca; class Bivalvia; order Ostreida; family Ostreidae; genus Ostrea; species Ostrea edulis. Next base: position 100,967,546 of record NC_079165.1, on the reverse strand, counting down.
ATGATTTAATTTACGAATGTATTCTTTTTAATCTAGCTGACGGTACGTTATATTGTATATACTCTGCTACAAACGGAAGTAGCACCTATGTGACGTTGTATAACGCCGACTCCTCAGTCACAAACCCAACCACCTTCCAATATGCCTGCATGGTGAGTGGATGTCTTCAAATTGTGTTTCACTACTCAAGAAAATATTTTAGTAAAAAGGACACATTATGGAACATAATAGAAATATACTTTACCATATAACAATATCTTGAAGGCTACTAAAGAACTCAATAACTTGGGAAAATCCTTAGTACTAGCTGTGAAAATATGAAGTTTAGCGTTGTGAGTCAATATTGTAATTATAGTATTTTTGTAGTAACATGTACATCTCATCATGTGCTTATATTTGTAAATTCTTGTCCTCCTATCTTCTCCTGTCCACTCAACCGTTGTTACTTTATACGATTAGATACATTTTGTATATGTATGTACATGTACTAGATGTATTCCGATAAATTGGACAATAAAGAATTGAATTGATATTCTTTTATGAAATATGATAAAATGTGTCATTATCACCACAAGTAGATTGCATCAGTGGGCAGATAGTAGACTTTTCAGTATTCTCCTTTACAACACTAAATCACTAAATCATTCAAATCATAACCTATGTTGATAGTTTGTCAACGAAATGGAAGGTATTATCTTAGCATATATTATTAGGCCAAGAAAATTTTTGTTGACGATAGCAGATAGGACTATTGCTAGGGCTCTGAAAAAGGAGGCTCTTCCTTGCAACGTTACACATTACGGAATTCAATGTATTTAAAATGTTATCGATATCAACGGAATGACAACTTTACCCAAGCACTCAAAGATATCTGTTATCACAAACCGACAGCCACGCATAGACAACTGAGTCATTGGATATCCCCACAGGGAATTGTATTACAAGGGGATAATAAAACGATTATAGTATTAGTGTTGAAATTCTATCCTAAATATTCATATGATCTATGAATGTAATTTGAACCTTTTTCACAGATATATACTACTTCCGGTAGCACAATCTCAGCTACAGTAAATCCAGAAGAATGTGTAACAGGTCAAACCTCAACAACCTTGACCTCCGCTTACGGCAAGGTCGTCACTTATACAGATATATCCACATGTAAGTATTCTAATTATACTTGTTTTCAAAGATGATATTAAAAGCTTCTATTTGGGAAATTTTAGTCGAGGGGAACAGTTTGAATATAGACTAATAGATAATTGTTTTCTTTTCAGCTGACTGCAGTAAGTACATTTTCGATTTTTAAATATACTTCATAATAGCTCAATGTTATGCTCTTAAACGCTTCGTTGATATAAAAGATGATTATTGAAATCATTAGTCACTTACAATTGCAAATATTTGTTTTATCTTTCAACGTTAACAGTAAAACATATAACAGGACTAAATAGACCAATACGTTAAAGACGGAGATTAATGCGACGTGAATCAATGCACCTTAATTTATTCAAAAGAAAATTCATCTTTTTAGGGACATGTATGCGATTTGAGCTGAAACTTTTCAAAATTTTATTTTTCCATTTTTATTGTTTACAATGTTCAACTAAAGTTTTTCTAATAGTCAACCAAAATTTGAATATCAGTTTTTGTGTTACAAGTGAGATACAGCACTCACAATTCTTTGTTATGTAAAGAAGGCTCGTGCCATGTTTTTGTTTACATATAGATTGCTTGATAGAAAATACTAGTAGCATGTTTAAAACAAAATAAGATGTGCTAAACACTAGAAACTATTTAATTCTGTTCAGAATAACTTGTAAATTGAAAAGTCAGCCTTAACCTTTACTAGTGTATCTAATCTATGTAACAACTCTCTGTATCTCTCATGTACCTCAACAACTGACATTCAAATTTTTGCTGACCACTAGAAATGCCTTAGTTAAGCATTCTATTAAACATTAAATATGGAAAAATTAAATTTGAAAATTTTCAGCTCAATTCGTGTCCATGTCCCTTTAAGGACACTTGCCTACAAACAAAAACTCGGATTCTTGGGTCGGTATATTTTTTTGGTTATAATTAGTACAATTATTTATTAATTTGTAAAATATTAGGAACTTGTACATTTTTATGTTAAAAATTCATATATATTGTCCCTCCAATATATTAAAAACTTCTATACAAAGTATCCCCGCTGAATTTGACATAACTGTGAACATCGTGGTCAAATATTTCTATGCGGTGAAATTTATTCAATTTACTTTTATAAAAATAAATGTAGTATTCATTTTCATCATTTTTTTAAAAAAAAATTGTTTGTAACAAGTGGCCTTAAAGAGACATGGGAAATAATTATCTAGGTTTAGTATCAAGATTTGTTATCAAAATTATTTTCCTGAAGAACGAAGATGATGAGGACATTTTGTTTCATTTTCATTTGTATCTTATTGCACTGTGGTTTCAGATGCAGTTGGTAAGATTTTACTTGTGTGTTTCTCTTTTCTTACCAGTCTTTTACCCGGTTTCATTACATGATTATTTTAAAAAAAATATTCTGCAGCTTTGCAATATGTATCTACCCCCGCAGTCCGGTTTAGATCAGATTAACTATAACACATTCCTGTTGTTTTAGATACAGTCGGTAAGATTTTATATCTCCATGCCTATATTACTCCTGTGCATGTTTGGGTTATTATTTTACCCATTTTAATTATTTGAATATTTGTTTGTTGAAAAATATTCTGCAGCTTTGCAATATGTATTTACCCCCGCAGTCCGGTTTAGATCAGATTAACTATAAACCATTCTTTAAAATCACATTCCTGTTGTTTTAGATACAGTCGGTAAGATTTTATATCTCCATGCCTATATTACTCCTGTGCATGTTTGAGTTATTATTTTACCCATTTTAATTATTTGAATATTTGTTTTAATACTTGTCGTGCTTGCTGTATCCATTGCGTCTTCTGAAGATGATAACAAAGTCTCGTTTAGTTTTCTTAACTTATCTTACTATAAGTATATATATATATATATATATATATAGTATAGATATATATTATACATATATCAATTGATTTTTTTGATTTTTTTATTTGAATATTAACATTTTATTAATCAAAATGCGATGGCTCAGTGGTTAGATCGCTCGTGCCTAGGTAGAGTCAAACCTAAGAAATATAGTGTATTGACAACAATTTCGCCAACGCTTGGAATTTAGATGTGAGAGTTGCGGGTCTTTCGGGTGAGATCATGAAAATCGAGCTGTCGTGACAGGGATGAACGATGGCACGTTAATTAATCGTCATTACCACGGACCTGGGCGTTAAGCATAGGTATAAATATGTGGCATTTCACCTACTTCCGGTGACGTCGATATGAGTGAAAAATTCTCGAAGGGACATAAAACAAACTAATATGCAAAAATACTAACACATTGATCCTATTTGTGTTCTAATGTTTCATTATTAATGTTTTCCAACATGCTGGTTAGGAACATTCAGTATTGTAAACGACTATTTCAATCATAAATATGTAAAAGGAAAACAATGAGTTTTGGTTATCTTTGACGTTTGTTGAAATAAATACAACACACCTAAAATATTTCAGGCATGTTAGAGAAATTGTACATATGTAATAACGTTTTTTTTTTTAAATTAACGTTGCTTTTGTATAGCACTGTACTATAATTCTGCGATGAACTATTGTATTATTCCACACCAGTATCGGATTCAATGTCGTATCTCTCAATTTATTCCTATACTGTATGTCATTATAAAAACTCCCTACCATACCCAATCACGTGCTGTCAACAAAGCCGCTGTTTTTAGCAGTCCGATTCAATATTATTCCGTATTTCATACTCCTAAGGGATTATGCTATAGAATTAATGTCAGTAAATTTGCTTTTGACTATTATGAAAAACAAAGTCACTAAAACGTATTTGAAATAAAGAAGAATTCTAGAAACATATTATGTTTCTGATACAGAAAAGAAATAATTGATTTTGGAAATGATTTAAACTGAATTATTCTGATTTGAAGTTAAAAGGTTCCAAGTGTCCATCCTTGAGTATTGAATTAACATTAGCTAAGCTAACTTTAGCATTTATTTACATGCAAGTAAAAACCTTATATGTGTTTAATTTTTCATCTAGTCTAATACTAGTAGTTTAACTTTGAAAAACACCTACAAGAATGTAACATTGCGAGATAATTGTTTAATCTATCGCAAGTACACATACAGAAATTCATTGAACAGTAAATAAACGCAGATTTTCTGTTAAAATAATTTAAAGTGACATCATCCAATCAGGTTGTTACAGAAGAGTGTAAACACCTAATTATTTACTTATTCAAAATATATAGGGCTCATGGCGGGTGTGACCGATTGTCAGGGGATGCCTATCCTCCTAGGCACCTGATCCCACCTCTGGTATATCCAGGGGTCCGTGTTTGCCCAACTCATAATTTTGTATTCCTTATAGGAGTTACATTGTATGAGATTACATCTACACACACTGTGCTATAGGAGTTACATTGTATGAGATTACATCTACACACACTGTGCTATAGGAGTTACATTGTATGAGATTACATCTACACACACTGTGCTGTAGGAGTTACATTGTATGAGATTACATCTACACACACTGTGCTATAGGAGTTACATTGTATGAGATTACATCTACACACACTGTGCTATAGGAGTTACATTGTATGAGATTACATCTACACACACTGTGCTGTAGGAGTTACATTGTATGAGATTACATCTACACACACTGTGCTGTAGGAGTTACATTGTATGAGATTACATCTACACACACTGTGCTATAGGAGTTACATTGTATGAGATTACATCTACACACACTGTGCTGTAGGAGTTACATTGTATGAGATTACATCTACACACACTGTGCTGTAGGAGTTACATTGTATGAGATTACATCTACACACACTGTGCTGTAGGAGTTACATTGTATGAGATTACATCTACACACACTGTGCTATAGGAGTTACATTGTATGAGATTACATCTACACACACTGTGCTGTAGGAGTGACATTGTATGAGATTACATCTACACACACTGTGCTGTAGGAGTTACATTGTATGAGATTACATCTACACACACTGTGCTGTAGGAGTGACATTGTATGAGATTACATCTACACACACTGTGCTGTAGGAGTGACATTGTATGAGATTACATCTACACACACTGTGCTGTAGGAGTTACATTGTATGAGATTACATCTACACACACTGTGCTATAGGAGTTACATTGTATGAGATTACATCTACACACACTGTGCTGTAGGAGTGACATTGTATGAGATTACATCTACACACACTGTGCTGTAGGAGTTACATTGTATGAGATTACATCTACACACACTGTGCTATAGGAGTTACATTGTATGAGATTACATCTACACACACTGTGCTGTAGGAGTTACATTGTATGAGATTACATCTACACACACTGTGCTGTAGGAGTTACATTGTATGAGATTACATCTACACACACTGTGCTATAGGAGTTACATTGTATGAGATTACATCTACACACACTGTGCTATAGGAGTTACATTGTATGAGATTACATCTACACACACTGTGCTATAGGAGTTACATTGTATGAGATTACATCTACACACACTGTGCTGTAGGAGTTACATTGTATGAGATTACATCTACACACACTGTGCTGTAGGAGTTACATTGTATGAGATTACATCTACACACACTGTGCTATAGGAGTTACATTGTATGAGATTACATCTACACACACTGTGCTGAACATGAAAAAGGATACGTAAGACAAACAAAAAAGTCAATGTAAATGTTTGTACAAACCTTTTTGTTTGGAGTAGTTGGTCAATAAATTGAAAAATGTACAAGGAAAGAATTAGATATATTAAATAAACTTTAAAAAACATTGTGAATATCTAAAATTTAGAACTTTTCGGATATTCAAACCAATGGTTTTCTTAATATACATGTATTTACAACATTTGACTATCTTTAGGTCTTTTAATTTGATACTTATGCACATACTTTGCCTTGTCTGTCTTTAAATACATGTGCATGTAATACCTGATATTTTAATTAATACCACTAATTTAATTTGCATGGTAATTTAAATGTGAACATCCTTTTCATTCAATTAACTTTCAGATGCAACACCGACGTCAGAAACAGATTTAACCTGGCTTTATATTCTCATCGGCATTCTCGTATTTATTATCATCGTTTTGATCGTCATTATTCTCATTTGTATCTACTGTCGTCGTAAAAAACGAAAGAAAATAGACGACGAAGAGCGTAACATTACAGAAGAGTCTGATGTCGATAACAAAAGCATTAAGAGTGAAGACCGGAAGAGTGAACAGGAACCGGAACCACTAAGCGAGGAAATAAAACAGGAAGAGGAGGATGATAGGGCATCACAGGACTCCGGGTTTATTCCGGATAAAATTGATAAAGAGGAGGAAAAAAAGCAAGATATCCTACCAGAGTCTGAAGAAAAGAAAGAAGAAGAGGTGCGAGTGGAAGGCGATGGACAAACAAAGGAAGACGAAGAAAGGCCTGGAACAGTAGTGGTAAGCCTGTTGTTTTTCTCTCTTCCAGAAACAACCCAATGTATACGTGTATTGGTTTGGTTTATTACCTTGGAGGGCAGAGAATATTACAGTTAATTGTGTCTATACAGATAATTGTGTCCTTCCTTATTCTGGTAATGGCATTTGCAAAGTGTGTTGTTCCCACCCCTCGGCTTTAAGCATCATTAACCGAAAAATAGTGCGATTCTCTTCTTTTTCAGTAAAACTGCTTGTATGTATATAACGTTAAGAATTTGTCGTCAAATCCATACACATATGATATGTTCTAAACATGGTATATCTATTTCTAAACATGGTATATCTACTTCTAAACATGGTATATCTACTTCTAAACATGGTATATCTATTTCAATAGCAAAGGCGTTTAACCGAAATAAATATAAATCAAAAGTCAAAGCACAGACAAAGACAGTTTATTGATACTTATATAATAATTATCATTTTTGGCGTTTAATTTGAAGGCAGCTGATTACCTTTTGCAAACAATGAACATTGTAAAGCGTACGGCTTAGTTACATAATGTTGTTGGTAAATATAAATAAATGTCTATCACTAGCAAGACCAGTTATGACTATCAATAAGGATTTCGATCAATGTGACTCGGCCATCGATTTAAAAGGAAATTTAATAGCGTTTTCAAACCCACGACAAAATAATTTGGACTCTGTAAAGAAATGCAAACAAACGAGCAAAATGTTTTGAAAGAATTATGGGTCGATGAAAGATCGTAACGTTGGTAAAGTGTCATGGCGTATTCCAGCATTGATCAAGAGTTTTGGTGCGATTATTCTGTGAAAACGTTGTTGCTGTTTCCGAAACAATTGTATTATTTTTAAAAGACATATGGCAAGCTAGATCTATGTGACTGACTGTATTCCACAATCGGAGAAATACCAAATGGATTTTGTTACAACGAGAAAACAAAACAAACTTTGACCGTCATTGTAGTAAACCATACTTCGTCTGGAGACAGGTTTGTCGAGATTTAGATACAAGGCGATAATGATTAAGACTTTCATATTAAGCACTCCTTCATACAATGCACAACCGTAACGCACAACTTCATCTTCACAGAGTAAAATGTCGGATCTCGGTAGCACTTTAGCACCTTCAGAGCAGGTTGACGGGGCTACTCCTTTACCGAGCCAGGTACGTAGTTCAATCCTTGATATGTGCTCCAAACATTCAATCTGTCAGTTCTAACAGAATCTCATACAGCATGGAAGACATTGTTACAAGGTGTATTTTACATTTAACCCCTTGTGGTAACAGGAAGTATGGGGTTTTCTTAGAAAGGGCACTTTGATGATGTACTAGGGCACCTGCCCAGTAGATACTAGTATCCTCCAGAAATACCTGCTTCCACAACTACCTGTCTGCTTTATTCTTGACTGTATGTGACCAATGCTTGATGACACAAAAGATGCAGTTCACATGTCGACTTAATGATACTTGACGGCTACCAGCCTTTCTTTATCATGGCATCACCTTCATCAGATTAGCTTCTTGGCTACGTATATGCAGTTATGATTTTCCAATATTTGGATATCATAAACGTTTCTCCATTGCTAAGCCTTGGCAGACTGAATGATCCAAGCATATATATTCATATAACTTTCTACTTGAATCCTAACCCTTTTCAGGCCTAAATTGGGTGTTGCTTTGTTTATTCAAATATCTTGGTTCTCAGAAATGCGTGCTATTTTCCTGAAAAATAAAATAATTCATTCACCACGTTTTTCTTTCTTTGATGGTGTGTTTGTTTGATCTTTCCACTCTATCACATTGGTGTTGATTTGGCGTTCATCACATAGAATAACATTTGGATATTCAACCAATGAGTAGCATTGTATTTGAAATCTTTGTCATCTTCCATTAAGGTTGATTTTCATGAGGAGGAGGATGAACCTCCTAAAGAAGAAATTAAGGTAAAAAAAAATTGTTCATGCACTGGAGGGTCGTGTTACACGCACATTCAACGCAGCACAAAGGAGGCTATTCTTATTGCGTCATGGACGTTCTTGTTGAAGATCGGAGCAAAATGTCTTTAGATATGCATAGACGTGTACCATGTAGAATCTGATTTATCGTACTCTGATTGAAAATTTAAAACCACGATCAAAGGTTTCTTTCAAAATAAGGCAACTACCCGTAAGGTAGAGAACAAATTCTATTCTGAATTTCAAAATCCGTCTACATTGATAGTTTTTTCTTTAAAATGAAAACTCAATAGTTTAATCTTACACGAATGAAACTTTGAATTTGAAATGTTTGCAAGGATTTTGTAATTTTTTCATGTTCTCCGTTTTGTTTCCTTGGCAACCACATGATTGACAAATGAATACTACGAAAGCACGATATAAATATTTTACATGAATTGTTTTGAAAAACAAGACAAATGCTTTTGTAAGGCAATACCCCCCCCCCCCTACACACTGAATGCACCAACAACTTCTGTACACAGACGGTAACACTCTACCTTGGAACAGTGTTCTTGGTGGTATATATATATATATATATATATATATATATATATATATATACATATATTGATGTGTTTTTATAGCTTGTAAGCGAAGTTGGTAGGTAAATACCGATGATAGATATACCGCCATGGTAAATATTTCAAAATTTGGTTTAATGGGAAAATGTTTAAATTGCTATACTTTTAGTATCATAACCTATAAATTGTTTGTGTGATGCAAGGAATGATGATTTTTAAAATATTCTTATCCTACTTAATTGAAACACTTCAGATTGCTAAGAAATGAATTGAAATTAAAAAAAAAAAAAGTTCCTTGAAATACTAAATTGCAAATAGCAGTGTTTGATGATAATCAGAATTAATCAAGTTTTCTACTGTAATAATTAAGAAATGAGAAATTGATTGTTTTAGGCCATCTGACTTGGGTTCTTTTATGACGTTGAAAGTTGATTGAACAATTGGTCTCTTCTGAATAGGTATTTCAGATAAGCGGACCCGAATAAACCCATAGTCAACATAAGAGCGTTTATTTTAGGTACAGGTATTTTACGCATGGATCTATTTTGCCTTAACTGTAATTCCTGCCTATTAATCGGACAGGAAACAGGGCTTGCAAAATATTATGATTAGTTTGGGACAGATATGCCTGTTGGTGCATAATTTGAGCAATTTCATTTGTTGAATAATTTTTTTTAGCATAGCTCCCGCACATTTCCCAGTGTTTACCAAATTTTACGGTATTCATCAGAATTTCACCCAGTCTTGAAATATACGAATATTTCCCGGGATTTTCCAACTATGCTTACAATACTTTGCAGAGATACAGCATTTAAAGATCGATGTCGTACCCTGTTGTTTTACCTTTTTGATGTTGTTTGCACATGGTGCGGCAAAAATTGGTTGTAGATATTGTATTTTGTATATTAATATCTTTTATTTACATGTATTATCTACATGACATTGCAAAAACTGCAATATTTTTTATGATTATAAAAACACTAGTGAAAAATTTATACTCTATATTTGGGTATTTATTCTAGAGGACTAGGAAGGTTGAATTTACAGGTTTCATACTTTAACTGAATAGTGATGGCGATCAACAACAATGAAGAATGCTGTCAAATTGTGTTACAAAGTCGTCTTTGTATATATACTATTTCTCAGTGAATTTGATAAGTCTAGAGATTATAGAAATGCAGACCCGCTGCGAAAATCAATATCTACGTTTCACGACCTTTTGACTCGATAAACATTTCATTTATACCAAGAAGACTGTCGTAAAATAGAAAACCTGACATGCGAACAAAAAGCAAAATCTCTACAATGAGATTTAATATGATCATAGCTGTACTCATGCGTTTTTAAAAATATTTTTCAAGCAGTTTAAATTCTAAGCTTCAATCTTGAAGTATTCTACAACTTCATTGTTATGCACATGAAATAAGACAATATCCTAAAGTTCGATTTGGCCAGCTTGACGTTTTTAAATGAAGTAACCATCGAAAACCTTCACGTTTCTAATCGCCATCTCGTTCTTAGAAAGAAGACACTGAAACTAAAATCAAAGAAATAAAAAAGGTGGCATTAAAGGTACCTTTGTGTGGAATGAATTTTGGATTAAATGTTATCAATAGATTGGTGATGGTTAGGTGATGGTCCCGCATTTTGTGTTATTATATATGAAGTGCAAGAGATGGTTTTTATCACAATTAATGGTTATCATCACAATTAAATGGTTTTCATCACTATCAAATGGTTTTCATCACAACTTGCATTTATATTGGATGCTATTTCTATAGAAGTGATTCACTGGCTGCCACGAAGTATATTGATGTTTATATATAACGCCATGTACGTATATCTATTGATTAAACTTTTGGGATAAGAAAATGTCTTCTTTAAATTCTAATTCAAAATCATTCCCGACAGGAACCAACACCAAGAGAAGAGGAACAACATGATGAACAAGTAAGTCCTACTTTCAGTTTCATTAAGAAATGATCTTTAGTAAGTGTACTTTACAAAAAGGAATTCGAATTGATGTCTACGTACAAGCGATTAGCCATGCTGTTGTCATGATACAGTGAATCTGAAGACTGTTTAACGACCTAAATCAACCAAACTGACATTGATTTTCTTTCATTTCAGCGACCAGGAGGACCAAGCTCTGTAAGTTATGTCATTTGCAAGAGACGCGTAATTTTGTAGGTCCTACTGACACTGTTGCACGTCTAAACATGTGATCTTGATATCTAATACAGGGAGAGAGTGGTGAATCATCGGAAGACGAGGAAGAAGTTCAAAGAAGGATCAGAGAAATTGGGGGAAAGAAACACGGACCAGACTATGTGGTAATTCATTTTTTCTTGTGTTTTTTTTTAAAAATTATGTTCGTAAAAATGTTGAAGCCTTTATTAGATAGTAACATCTTCTTTCAGCCTGAGGGACAGTTGAGCAAAGTACTTGTTACCAGAAATATGCACGAGAAAAAGAGAAACAAGAAACAGAAGAAACTAGGCCAGTTTGCTCGAGGAAAGTCGAAAGGCGACAAGCGTAAGGATGGTAGTGGTACCCCGGACTTGTTAGAAGAGGAGAAACTGAAAAAGAATGGGGACGGAATCAAAGCTGAGTACATGGAGCAGTACGTGAACAAGAAGCGGATCGAAACCAGGCTCGACGAAGAACACTACTGGAGCGTGGACGACGGACTGGACCAGTTCAAACTGGAGGAGTATGATGACGTAAGTTTCTTACGTCACTGATTTGATCGATGAGCTTCGAGAATTATGATGACATAATTGTTGTGTGCATTAATTTGATCGATGAGCTTGTTATATGCAGGTTGAAACATTTCACTAATCAGTCTTTGCAATGAGCGTTATGTACAGTTACACGGTATAACCAACGTCTCAGCTACAACAAATGGTGAACTTAATAACAATGAAGTCTGTAATGGCACAGTATTTCTAATTATAAGTAGAATAGGTGGAAGACCCCACGTAGCAGTTACAGATGCATTCCAATTTATTATACAAGAGACGCATAGGCCACATTGCTCACATGGACGTATTGGTGTTAAACATGACTCCAATCTGGCTCCGGGATAAATGGTGTAAATTTAAATCCACCTAGGCGATTGTATATTATTTTGACAAATTGTAGTCTTTTGGTTCTAAAGAAGATTAATTTCAAGCACTTTTACTATGTATTCCTACGTAAAACGGTAAACACCTCTTGTGGCTCGTTTGTGCAACAGGGATGATGGTGTAAAACAGACACCGATCTATGTGCATTACACATGTATGTCTGCATATTGATTTCACATACTATAGTATTGTACCCTCGTGGCTTTCAGAGAATGTTCCATTGTAAAAATTGTGGCACTATCCTGAATTTGGATCACGTGGTGAACACACCTGAATCCACACTGTATTGTAATACCTGCATACCAAATATCATGTCGAAATTCTGTAGCATTGTGGCTCTTGAGCAGAAAAAGTTTGAAAGAGTTTTCTGATAGATTACTTTCTGTTATCCCAGTCTGACCTCACATGAAGGTCATTGCATATGGATTATTCCACATGTTGTCCTCTTGTGGTTTTTATTGATATTTTCAAAGATTGTTTTCTATGTATGTCTAATGTAAAACGTTTAACCCTTATTGTGACTCGGGGGCTCATGGTGTGAGTTTGAATATTTAGTATGTCTGACAGTTTCATATAATTCATTTTGCTTCTCTGGTGAAGTAGTTTTTGAGAAGATTCTTTGAACATCCCATCCTATTTTGAATATTTCTTAATCATTTTCTCTCGGAAAGGGCAGTGTCCTCTATTCATGAAAACAAACTTTAAAAATCTACTTTACCAAAGGATGTTTTGTGGCAAGCTTACTATACGTTGGTTCTCTGGTTCTTGAGAAGAGTGTGAAAATGTGCAAAGTTTAGAGACATCTACAGACAGAAAATGGACAAATTTCGATAAGAAAAACTAGCACTATCTTTCAGTTCAGGCGAGCTAAAATTGAACAGATTGAGTAGTCCGTCGGTATTGACGGATAGCAAACAAATTCTGCAGCACGATCTTAAAAATAAATTACGATTGTTTTATTGTTGAAATTGTAACGTCAAGCTATATATTGCATAGTAAAGATTTACATGTTTACAATTGTTTATCATATAATTTGAAATTATAGACCAAGAGTCCGGGTCTGTATATTGTTTAAGGCATTAAAACGTTATGGTTTATAACATGAATACATATTTTACACAATTTCAAGAATTTTGGAATGATTACGCAGATATAAAGTCAATATGAGTACGGCACCATGATAGCAGACAAGAGTTTTTATGTCTTTGAAAAGAGGACTGAAATACGCCATTCGTGAATTTCTTTGGTTGCCTTGTGCTATATTTTGTGTACGGTCAAACTATTTAATTATGTACAAGTGTGGGTATCAAAGTGTAATCTATAGCTAACTGTGAAGCACTTAATATTGGCAATAACCTCTTTAATTGAATTGATTTTACTCTTAAATAGAACAGAAAGAGGGTTTGCATATAATGAAATCTGTTAGGGGTATTGTTGTGTTATTTTACTATTTTTTTTTCTTCCTTTCAAAATGAAGCATTAAATGTTTTCATTGGGAAAAGATTTAAGGAAAACAAGGAATAGATTTCAATGGCACTTGCTGGAAATTAGGATTTCGAGTTTGACACGTATGAAACAGTTTCAAGAGTTTGGATTGCTTCAGGGTGAGACACGGATATCAGTTTATTATGTAACGAGTTCTGATCAAATTACACTTGCGTCAGTGAATACTGAATATGATTGATAGTATGTCAAACTTCAGACGTTCTGAGTGTTTTAAATAAGATTTAATCTGCAGACGTCCTGAATCTTCAACTACTGTACTTGCGTTTTCAACCATTTTGACCTTAAGATTGACACAACTTTGATTTAAATAAATTACAATTGTCTTGCGTTGGTTTATACCTGTTCATATCCGTCTGCAAGTTAGAGAATCAAAACTGTCTGCTCTATCGAGGGTTTAGAAATAAGATGAGAAAACAAAACCCTAGAAATGAAGGATGTTCATACCCTATGCATGATAGCCTTGTTTCTAGGTAATACCCCCACCCCAAATCCTCCCACAAATGTATATGTCAATTATTGATATGTTTACGCCATTCTCAATGTTTTGAATTTACTTTGTGGATATAAATTCAGTTATTAGAATTTGACATTGCCACCACGAGCTTTAGGGTTGAGATAAAATTTCAAACATGCAAACAAGTCCCTTTGATTAATGGAATTAACTTTTATATTTCAATTCCTGAATTTACACCCACCCAACAAAGAACAAAACAGAAGATATAATGAACAATTTTGTTTTGATTTTCAAACTTTAGGAGTTCGAAGATTCCTTTCCAAAAGAAGGGGAGCAGAAGAAAGATGTAGAAGAAATGGTTGTTGAGAATGTTGATGACGTGACTAGAACAAACATGGTGGTCGTCGAGAAAGACCGCGAAAAGGACAGCGGTACAGACAGTCCGGGTCTAAAGGATACGACCCAGAGAGACGATGATAACGACGCTAACATTGACAGTGACCCTGACCTACGCGATGTGGAGGACGACGATATATTTGATGAGGACTACGTCAAAGGAACGACGAAACTACCCCCAGGGTTTATTCGAGACACAGAGGGTCGAATCATTGTAAGTGTGTTAAGGCAGTTATATATATGAAGACTTAACACCTCGATAAAACCCAGTAAAATTTTCTATATTCAGAAGAAAGTCATTTTCTTTTAGTAGCTTTTGATCTAATGATCATTTTATGATCTAAATGAAAATTAAGATTTATGATAAATTCAAATAAAAATGTATTATAAAAAAGAACCCCAACTATAAAAACAAAATGAAATTCTTATTGTACTGTATTCGAACTCGGGATCTGAAAAAACTGATAAACGCTAACTCATCAAGATACAATGCAAGCGCGCAAATTAATATGGAAAAACATGATTATGATGTATATACGTACTATTCAAAAATGTATTTTCCACAAAGCACGGACTAACCTTGAAAATATCTATAATGCTGTCTGCAGCTTTTTTCCATGGATTCGTTTCCACGGGAGGCTAAATTTGTGAAATCAACATTGTCGTAGTAGTACAGGTGCAATGTGGTGACGTTTTTCAATTGGCAAATATAAAAATAAAATAAAAAAGTTTATTCACTATATTAACACATTTTTATATGTACCAGTATTTAGTCATTCTACTGAGTTTAATAGAGATTTTGATTTTTAGTTCTAATTTATCGATTCCTTTAAAATAATTCCAATATCTACATGACAACATGGTCAGCTGAGAGGGGGAAACCATTAAGGTTTCAAAGCGGATTGAAAAACAAATGAATTGACCAAATCAGAATGTAAGACAAGTCATGAAGAAGTGGAGTTTGTCTTCTATTGCAGCGAGTCACAGATGGTCAAATAATTTCTGAGGAAGAAATGGCACATTATTTCAAGAAAGCGAGAGTCAGAAGATTGTTCAAAATCCAGCGCCTTAAACGGAACAAGAAAGGACGGCCTACAGGGGTAAAACAAGGATAATTATTGAAAAGATATTAGAATACTGAATAACAATAAAATACTGAATACATATGCAACTGTCATATTCTTTTCTTGTAGGGTTATATTGCTGATGATTTTGGTCCTGAGGTAATGCAAACTCAGAACGAGGATAAGAAAGATGTGGATGGAGAAGATGGACCCAGACCTAAGCACCCAAGGTCTTCTGCAGACAGACTAGGCTCATCGGAGGTAGACATTTGGGGAATAAAATCTTCTCATGAAATGGAAATATATTAAACAAAGCACAGAGAAAACTATGAATCTTTTAAACCTTGTCAATTAATATCAAAGAACTGAATGGAGTTATACATGTATCCTTCGAGAGTTTTTCACTCATATTAAGACGTCACGAACTTTGACCTATGCTATACGTTCTTTGCTATTTAGCAGTGATGGTTCTTTATCATGTCAACACGAACCGTGACAAGGGACCTTGGTCTTTCAAGTGGTTTCTTTTCTTAACCCACAACTTTTTTCAATGCCAAGTGCTTGACTATGGAAACAACTTAGATTTGTCGCGACCGGGGCTAGAACTCACAATTTATCATACACAGGGAGTTACTGTTAGGGGGCCATTTTATTGAAACAATAAAGTTCAACCTGTGTTTTCAATTAACACTTTCTTCAAATATCTTCTAGCGAAAACAGAAAGGCTCTTTAACCAAAGTGGATAACACTGGCGGCAAGTCCGTCGCCTTCAATGTCGGCGAGAATGACGAGGAGGATATCATTACCTTTGGGGAAGATGATGACGATGTTAAACGAAAGGTAAACATTCCTCTTACAATATGAAAATACCAGTTTTAAAAGTATATATAATTATTGAAGCAATTCAGTTATTCACTCCAAATAAATGATCTGTTTTATGATTAACAGGGCCGTCGGGATGTAGCAACACCCAGCCGTGAGCTCCTGAAGAAGCGTTTGTTTAAATCCAAAAGAAAACGAGATCCTCATGTAGGTGGAGCAAACATATGTTAACGGTAGTCTTAAGAAGGAACAGTCTGTTTTCATACCCCCCAAAAACATTGATAATACACATAAGATTTTAAGTATATTGACTTATTCCTTTTCAGTTAATATACGTGTCCGAGTCCGAGAAGCCAAGAGAACTGAATAACCTGGTAAAGGTTTACGGTCGCGGTGGAGGATTCGGGTCTTCGTTAGGAGGAACCGGAATAGGAGGACGGCCACCTCTTCCTCCATCTTCCCTACAGAGAAATGACAGTACAAGGGGGTCTCTTAACCCTGAACAACTAAGACAATTCCGCCAGGGTCTTGCTAATGATAAGCAATTCCTTGATCATAAACAAGGTATATAAATTTCACGTAGGATGATGTTATACAATAGAACCAGATATTTAGTAGATCATTTGATACATGTTTGTTTGTTTGTTTTAAAGGTGGAAACGACAGATACATTAGGGAAGCATTCACAACGCCAAATGAACTTGAAATCGAGGAAATTAGAATGGATGATGAGGTATTTATAATGAAAACATTAGTAGTGATTGTCAAAATGAAAGCTTAACTATGCATTTACTTGGTTTTCACCATGTTGACATACGTTATTTCAGGAACGTAAATCGATTGACATTGGTGACGAAGATGAGTTTGTCCTTGTGGGTAACAGAACACAGCCCCGTCCCGAGGGATACGTAAGTTTAATGAACATTCTACCGATTTTACAATGAATAATGACTTAGCTGGTGTAAAATGTTGTTCTCTAATTTTGACAGCAAGATTCACCAGAACCATTTTTCACGATTGTAAGACGTAGTGGAGAAAAATTGAATAATGAACCAACACCGCCATGGTGTACACGTCATGAATTACGTCACACTATCCCATGGTCACTCAGAAAACCGACATCTATGACAAGGGCAAACACAACACTCGATGAATCTGGAGAAAATATGCGCATAGCTGGTGCTTCGAAATCAGCAGACGCCAGAAAGCGAGATATGGATGAATGGCGTCTGAAAATACTTCTAGAGGAACTGTATAAAGACAAAAAATATTTTGACCATGTGATCGACTCAACAGGTATCGCATCCATAACATTTCAAGAAATTAAAGACATATTCAAAAAAGACGTACTAAAGAATTTGTTAATAACAATGCTTCTTATTTTTCCTCATAGAAAGAGACAAAGATCCGGTATTGGACGAACGAGATCTTGCAGAACATGGGCGAGGATATCTCCTGGACAGAGCTGAATTCTGGGATCAGCAGATGAGGGACAATCCTATGCCCCTCCCGCCTTGGTGTGTTCCCTCTCGAGTAAACACGACATTGAGATTAGAGTCAGGGCGCGGATCTCAGACTTCTACAGTTACTCCCCCTATATATAGACAAACACCTCCTCCCCTGAATGTGCCAAACGAAAGCAAGGACTCCCTCTAAAACCCCACTTGCTCAATCTCTCAATAAAAGAAGAAACACAAAGGTTCTTCCATCGATATTACCTCCATTGTGAAACAGATGTCATCGTTGGGATTCGGGTATCATGTTTTGTCCTGTTATTTTCGTGTTTCTGTCGAACTTGAATATCAATGTGTTATTGTACTTGATTTTTGTTATGTATATAATGTTACTGACGACTTGTTTAATTGATATGTGTATTTATTGTTAATTGCGTTATTAATGTTAACTGTGCTGGTAACATCACTCACTAGATAGGTTTTACAATAGACAAAACTTTGTGAGTGTGCGGAATGGGACACTTTGTGGCATATTTTGGTGTTTTGAGACGTACCCGAGTGTTTGTAAGACTGTGATACTACGCTGTGATCGACGTTGTTACAGTACATGATCAGTATTATTTTAGTTTTAGACTTGTTTTAAAAGATGTAAGTATCTTTTTCCTCATTCCCGTCCTTCACTCTCTGATTTGTGAATGTATCGTATTCTACGCAAACCTTACGCTGCTGAAGTTCTAAGTAACATTCTAAAAGCAAAGAGCATGCAATATATTGATACTGTGTTTGTATGTGTATGGTTTATATCTGACTCTCAAAGACTGCAATAAAATTGTTCGAAAGCTGTTTTGAGTTTTATTGATGTTTCAAATATTTATACGATAAAAACCCTGTGTTTTAGAACTCGCTGGAAGGAAAATTACTACGATGTTTTCCTCAAGACCCTGTAATTCCAAATGTTCGTACTGACATATTGCAAGAAATGGAGAAAAATATAGAAGTTAAAGATGCAAGAAAATGGCCCTGAAAATCTCGAGATAAAATTTAAATGGGGTCAACTACTAGTGCATGGATTTATTTATCGCATATTTACCCCTTTATCCAATTATTGGTATCCCCTAGTAGGTGTTCCTACGCCGCGTGACGTAATGTGCATAGAAACTAGATCAGGGTGACATAATCCCCCCCCCATTGATAGAGGTGGCACAGGTGTTGTTAAGTACTAGTCTCTGTAAGAATCATGCAGAAGGTGGCATACTGATAATCTTGAATTTTAACGAAAATTTCCATAACTCTTCGTTACAATGATATATAATGACATACAAAGTAAACATTCTGTGCGACAACGGTTGCTATGGAAAATTAAATATTTGAAAACAATGCTAAGGCTCGGTGATAGAAAATACACAACTCATTGGATAATACTCATAACCAGTCACAAACCGTGGGAGATCCTATATTTATACAAGTTTGTAATACATCAGTAGATATAGAGATTTTGCTTGATCGATATGACTAAAGTCGTAATTGCCACAATATGTCTGCAGGCATTTCCGGGAAGAAGAAAAAACTTGCAAAATTTCCGTTTTAAATTCCTCTATTAACTGGAACTTTTGAAGCCTCATGTGTTCATTAAAGACATAATTTGATGTTTGAAGCAAATATACTTTTTTTTTTTTTTTTTTTTTTTTTAGATCATTGGCATAATCTCTTTGGTCCTGTTTGTTTTATTGTTAGTATGTTCTTACAAGTATATGATAATACACTATGGTATTCTCTAACAACCTTCGACATGTATCATGCCCTGACCTTGGACTGATATTGGGTATGATATGGAGAAGTTATCACTACAGACCGGACATGAGCGCGGTCTGCTCTGATATGGGTTTTCAAACTGCGGAATTAATGTGTTCGTTTTTGTGGGATTGAAGTGAATGTATAAAATTAAATCTTTTGATATGTGAATTTCAGCTTTTCTGGCCCAGTGGTTCTTGAGAAGATTTTTAAATGATCTCACCCTATTTTTTTTTGTGATGATCTCCCCTTTGAAGGGACACGACCCTTCATTTGAACAAACGTGACTCCCCTTTACCCAAGGATGATTTGTACCAAGTTTGGTTGAAATTGGTCCAATGGTTCTGGAAAAGAAATGTGAAAAGTTTACATACAGACGGACGGACAGACGACGGACAACAGGTAATCAGAAAAGCTCACTTGAGCTTTCAGCTCAGGTGAGCTAATAAAAAAAAGTAATAAACATGAGAATTGTCACTTTGTACTACGTTTGTTTAGGGTTCAATTTATTTCATTTATTACATTATATCTATTTATTCATTTATTCAAATACAAAAAAGGGTGTGTAATGTTTTATTGTTTCGCGCATCCACAAAACTAATGATATATTCAAGTGGTCTTGGGGTGATTAGGGGATAGAGTTGAGTCCAGACGAGTGGAAAACCTAAACATGTATATATGTATATGCCTTTTAAAATCATTATCCTTCCGCGTAAAATTGATTCTACTAACTAATTTTGATTACTATAGCAATTAAGATATCTTAAATAAATATGACTCCACAATTAACTCTTCGTCATAAAGGGATGTACACCTATACAAAATGCATATCGTCAGCATGGCCCGATCCTTAAATCTTCGGCCTAATATCATTAACACTTGCGCCAAGTTGATTTCTTGTCAAATCTGTGATTGATAGTTCAGCGATCGTTTGATGACAGAGCTACTGACCCACGCTATCGAGGGCAGAGAACATGACCCACTCAAACACCTCCCTTTCTTTCAAAATTTGTATGAAAGATTATAATGATATATTAATCATAATGATGCTACCGTATCTCATCGTGTCAAAAATGTTAATCCAATCTATGAGAAATTATGGAACGGAACACAACATTGTATTGTACTTATTATCAAGAAGGCAAGGTGTTGAATAAAAGTACCATGGTTTGTCTTCCATATCCATATAAATATACACATAAAACATTTTAGAATTTCTATTGAACTTTAATGTCACATATTAATAAATGCCTTAACGTAATAACACGGCATTAACATTCTTATATTTCGATCGACGGCGGTATATCCTAACTATGTAGATAATGCTTACTTGAATAAAGTGAAAATTCTAATTAGAAACCTTTCTTCGACATTGATAAGTTTACTTAACGACGCAGACAGCTAACAATAGAAGAATGATATGGATTTCAATGCTCAAATTTAAATCGCCTTATCACCGAGGACCAAAACAAAGACTATGCGTGTCTGGGTCCGTGTTTTACCGGAATATATAGACCTTTCATTTATCAAACTTTGCTTGACGTCATATTATTCAAACTTCTGCATTATGAATACTCATCTTAATAAACACTAGAATATGAAAACATGCATAAACTATTTATTCTCCGCTAAATTGCCGCATGTTTTTCCCCTCCTCTTCAGTTCATTTCATAACTGAATTCAAACTTATTACGTATATCATGACAGGATGGACAGCAGACCGAGATATAAGCCGTCTCCTGAGGTACAAGGTCACTACATGTAAATATAATAAAAGTCATTGATATTTTTTTAAAAACAAATTATGATGAAAATACATGAGCGCTTCACGCCGACCTACTTTTCATGGAGTATGTTGGCGTGAAGTGTCGCAGTTCAAGCCCTCAGGTATTTTCAAACATGAAATTCATTTCTTAAATAACAGAGTTCTATATTGAAAGAAGATACATGTATGGTTGCATATATTCATACATAAACAAATTAAATTACACATTTAACTTTGATTTAACTGTAATGATAAAATTATCAAATAAAATTGCTCAGTGATTCAATGAGAGAGAGAGAGAGAGAGAGAGAGAGAGAGAGAGAGAGAGAGAGAGATATTTAAGGGGTTGGATGCCGGTTGCAGATATTTCTTATATAATGTACATTCACACTGAATTTAATTGAATTTTCTTGATTTTGATATACATTGTACGTATGCACATAACGATTAGCTTTGTATTAACATTATATCTTTTTGAAGAAGCCCAATAAAAAGTAAATTTGATGAGACTGGAACAGTTAGTTGCAATTTAGAAATAGACTAAAATGAATATTACGTTGCTCGGTATTATATTGACTTTCAAGAAAATAAAGATTTACATTTCAAATTCAAGATTTTACATTAGATTGTGAAAGCGTGAATAAACTTTTCGCCATCCTGGGCAGTACCGCATGTTGTTTCCCCTTTCTTTGAGCTCATTTCATGATAACCATTGCCTGCAATGCCTGTTGCCAATCTGAGTATATTTAAGAAATAAATCTCAGTTTTGAAATATTCATTATATTTATATTCTACTTTCATTTCTTATAGACTTCCCAGTCTTCAATGAGACGTCTATATTTATCAAGATTCATACGCGCACTAACATGTGATCCAGAAGATTAAAAAAAAAGCGTGGACGACCAAAATCAAAATGGCACCGAACAATAGAAAAAGAGAGGACAAATGCTGGCTGGCAGTCATGGAATGAGCCAAGAACAACAGCAACCAACAGGAATGCATCTCGCTCTGTAGAGTTTCTACAATGTATGTGCCACCAGGCACGAGGAGGATAGGTGAAGGTGAAGGAATAATTATGTTCATTGTTCATAACTGCAGCGCATTTGTAAGAAAATGACTATCATTACAATTTGTAAAGATATCAAAGGCACAAACATTGGACATGTGAATATCTAAAAAAACGTCAACATACTTTAGAATTCATTTTTAAGTTTATATTTTACTTTCATTTATGCGGGAATTCCCAGCCGTAAAAATAGTAGTGGAACTCTATTTATTAAGATCCATACGCACATTGTTCACAATCATGAGGAAATGGCTATCTATCGAAGGCAAAACATTGGAAAGTAAAATTAAACTATAAAACTTCCAACATTTGATTCGACATGGGAGTTATCAGGTCAAAATAAGAGGCACGTGAGGCAGTTGGCTCACCTGAGTCACATTAAACCCCTACCATTGATCGACACTAGATTAAGGGTCATAGTGCAAATAAAATTGAATATAGACACTACATGATGATGCTGGAATGCCGTTTTGAGAAACTGGGTACCAGTGGTCCTTGAGGTATTTATCCCCAAAATTCATATACTGCAATCTACACTACATGAAGATACTAAGTGCATACCGATTTGAAAAGAAACATGTATATACCTGTGGTAATACGCCAGTTTCGAGATAAGAGCTCTCCTGTGTAGGAGGTTAGTAGAACTTTGCGTGCCTACGTGGGACAGAGTGAGCCTACAGTCAGTGAGGAAGACGATAAAATGTATTAAAAGCGGCTTCTCTTTAAATATGTAAATGTAGGAAATACAATAATATCGAAAGAAATATTTACTAAAGTAAAAACAATGTCATATTTGAAAGTAATATCCTGGATATGATACCTACGAACAACGGAATTACGTGATAACAATATCATGTGTTTAATTAATACTCCATGAATACTTATTACTTATCACTTACTTAGTTTGTGTATCAGTTAAATTCAGGCGATGAAACTAGGTATGAGAAAAATACTGCGTACATTTACTTATGCAGTGATGAATATTCGTCCCACTCCTGCATGTAAACAATTTGTTTCCCGCCTTACTATATATGAGAGTTCTTCAAAGGGAAATAACTCTAACGTATCTCAAACCCGGCGTATTCTAAATAATTATTTTATATGATACAGTGCAAATTTGCAAGGCTTCATTCTGGGCTCATCCTGTCCCCGGAATCGTGGTTTGAACTTTATATCTATATCACATACGGAAAGTTACAAATTAAAGCCTTATTAAAATAATAATAATAATAATGTCCTTTATCTAAACAGGATAGCACAATTAGTTTAAAACTAGTTTACATTGTGGTCCTGAAAACATATATACAGACAGCAGTATTATACAGATACAATACAAAATAGTATATAAAGGTATGTTGTATACATACATGTATGTTATTTACATATTTAAAACTGAAAATAAAACAAAATAAATAGATAAACAAATAAAAATAAAACTGAAAATAATCAAAAACAAATCTATATGGTTTTAATTTCCCGAATGAAAAAAATTTCTAAGATAAGCGGATTTAAAAGTTTCCAATGTTGGGTAATATTTTAAAAATTCTGGCATATTATACCATAACTGCGAACCGTAAATTGTAAAAGATCTTCTAAAATATTGTGTCTTTGCTCTCTGGATATATAATGAATTACTTTGACTTAATCTGGTAGATCTACTGCTAATTTCATGAACATACTGAAAAACATCTAAATAATCGGGGGTTAGACTAAGTAAAACTTTGAAGACAAGAATGATAGTTCTATATACAAAATAGTCTGACAGAGGCATCCATCTAAGTTGCTGCATCATTTCTGTTGTAGGTGTATAAAAATTTCTATTTAAAATCAATCTAGCAGCTCGCTTTTGAAGTTTGCATAATTTGTAAAGACCGTCCTTGTTTTTCATATTGCCCCAAACAGTACAACAGTAGTTAAAATGAGGAAAAACAATTGTATTAAAATTTTTCAGTAATAATTCAGTTGACAAGAATGAACGTAATCTAAACAACACACCTATTTTGCTTGCAAGTTTTTTGGTTAAAATTTCAACATGTTCAGACCACGTGAGATATCTGTCAATATAAACACCAAGTAGTTTTGCACATGATACATTTTCGATGGCGATACTGTCCACTTTTATCGAAAGTTTTCTACAATTTCTTAATTTTTTTTCTGTACCAATTATCATGCACTGCGTTTTCTTGAGATTTATTGTAAGTTTGTTTTTATCCATCCATGCCAAAGTATTCTTAAGATCCATATGTAATTTGTTTTCTATAACATCTATACTTTTATCCGAGACATCTTAGGTTGTATCGTCCGCATACATATGGGCTGCAGAGTATTCTATCTTTTTAAAGATTTGCTAGATTTTTTTCTCAATTTGTTCACTTGCAGACTAGTGGTTGTTCCTTTGTAAAAAAAAAAAAAAAAAAAAAAAAGGAAAAAAAAAAAAGAACTAAAAAAAAAAACCCCTTAAAGCCCCTGTCCTAGGTTGAACAAATCTTTACACATAAGGATATTTTTATCGATTTGACAAATTGAGCTGCTGTAATTCTTGAGAAGAAGGAGTAAAAATTTAAATCTCAATTGTAGCCTTGTCTCATCCCTGGGAGGCCATGGATCAAACAAACTTGAATCTACACCACATAAGGTCATTTACATGTTAATTTGACAAATTGTATACTTAACGTGGTTCATAAGAATATTTTTAAATACCGTTTGCTATATGTTGCTGTGTACATAAAAACCTTTTGAAATACTCGCTCTATTTTCCTTTTATCTCCCTTTGGAATAATTCATTACCCTTCATTTGAAAGAACCTGCATTCCCTTCGTTTAAGGGTATCTTATGCAACGTTTCGATGATATAGGACATGTGGTTCTGGAGAAGTCGAAACTGTGAAAAGTTAACAGAAAAGCTGACTCATATTTCAGCTCAGGTGAGCTATGAACAAATGTCATTCCCTTTATCTAAACCACAAACAATGCAAAATAACTTCAACAACTTTATTCAAAGATCAATAATAAGACAATAAATTAAAAAAAAATCCTCATGCGCACGTGTTTTTGTTATGTTTAATGACGGTGTGTTTATAACACATAGACAGTACTATTAAATAGCAATAACCTTCTCAAAGTACAATATCATTGATCGTTATGAAAGTCAGAATGGAACAATCATAATGCAAACATCTTGATTTTGTAATGCGAGCGGGTATAATTCACTGAACTCTTTAACTGATTTCCATCAAATGTTTAACGTGTAATTTAGCGATTAAAATCTATCAAATTACGATATACAGGGTCACTGACAATAACCAAAGGTCAAGTCTAACACTCAAGATCAAAACCTTGTAATTACAGAGAAATTTTCACCCCATTTCATTTTCAACCAGACACAAGGAAAATCAATCTCACCCCGCTTTAAATAACTTAAATCTTGCAATTTGAAGAAGTAATGATATCTTCACTAGTTCTAAATCCAGTCTTTTAGAATAGGGGCGAAATTGACTAATATAAAAAGAGGTGAAAATTTCCCTGTGGACACTATTTCTAGTATTATAAACGCTATTTTCCGATTCAGTCAAGTACTGTCATTCAGTGTGCTTCCAAAGAACTTTGTAAGGAAAAACATTATCAACAGAGGGCATGAAATAAAGTCTGTGTTCAATGAAACTGCAGGAAACCAAGAGGAATGGCTCTCAATATATTTTTAGTAACAATGAAATAATTCAATAGCGCACACACGATTGGATAAGAAATTACTTGATTACACCGATCAATTTGTACGTTCGCCCGTGAAATACATATCGACTGTTCTTTCGAAGGTGAGAAAGTATATACAATGGAAGATTGCCATGTTTAACGGCAGAGTAGAAGTAGATGTATCACATTAATCGGGAGCGGAGAAGTCTACTGCCGGTAACCGTGTCCAAATATTTGAAATATTTCCCCAAAATTAGTCTTTAGTTTTCTCGATAGATCTTTAGTATATCTTTATTCATAAGGAGTATTTGCAGGAATAAATTCACTATATCATTAAACATATTTTTCAATGGTACTGTCGGCACACATGAACATAGTGACGCACTGCCGTACAATGATGGGAGCAAGGCAAATTGATCAGCGTGTTAATTGTCTTTCCATTTTTGAAATGTTAAGAAATTATAAAATTTCTGCTTAATATCTATATTTCATATCGTGTGATACAGAAAACGCTTTGCGATCATTTACACTTGTCTAAAACCTTTCCATAAAAAATTTATGGAAGAGACCTAACGGTCATACATTCAACAACATACTGTTAAGATGTAACAAAATAAACAACAGCAACAACACACTATAATGGGCGAGTAGTCACGTGACGTGAGGATTGGGCGAGTGGTCATGTGATGTGATGCAACGGATCGAGATCTTCATCCATGATTTACAACGATCCCGGATCTAGAGTCTTAAAATTGTAACTTTACTCTATTTTAATTGTCTCTGCGTTAAAAGATTGGTCTACTTGTAGATCTGACTAATTGGTGGCAAAGGCGCTGCGCCCGTTGGTTTATTCTCTAGGCCGTTTGGAACGTAGGTTTCGAGTGGTTCTAATTGCTTCTTTTCCGGTATGTTAATATGGGTGACATCAGGACCACGTGGCGACATTTCTTCAATGCTCATTTTGTCTGAAAAAGGACAACTTGATCATGTAGACAATGACACTGTAAAACGAAAGTTGTATTTTAAACATGTATCTGGACGGATCCACGAATTGTTCTGAGAAGAACGCGCTTGATTATATATTTGATATCGGTAAGGGGCGAGATCAAGAGAAAGAAGTCGGATAAAAATCTAAATTCAAATAGTTAGGGAGAAGAGGGATAAAATCTCCCGTACGTTTCTGTCATCCGACATCGATTACACTTTAGTGGCAAAAGAAAAAAGGCAAGCGACTGTCAAAAAGCCACATGATATCATAGGCGTAGCTTGGGTTCGAATATTACCGAGGCAGGGGGTCTGGGGGGCGCAGCCCCCCAGAAGCTATCGACATTTTAACAACGTAAAAGGTGTTTTTTTTTTTTTTTTTACCGAGGCAGCTGCCACGGTTGCCTCAATGGAAGCTACGCCACTGGATATTATTCATTTTGATGGACATTTAGTAGTTTTAATGTACACTTTCATTTGTGAATAAACAGTAGAAAAGGTATATAGAGTGTTATTTAAAATCCAATATTTTTACTCGTTAATCGATTAGTTTCAACATTCATCATATTTAGTTTTAAAGGGGATGGGGTCTTGGTGAAAACTATGTGAATTTAGTTTTTGTCAGTTATTAAACTTTTGATCTCACCCCTAACATTTTATTAAATTTCAATTTGAAAATTCAAGAGAATCCACAGCCCTCCCGAACTGCCGATCATTTATAAGATTATAATCATTCTTTAATACACTATGGTCATAAAGTTAACACATACCATTTGAAAATTCTCATCATTGTATATTTTATTATCAGTGAATATAATTTAGTAAGGCAAACACAGGCCACATACACTGTATTATTTCAAAGTGCATAACGTGCAATAACCTGGGAAACTGAGTGGAAAAAAGCATATTAGTACACACTATCATATGGGTATCTTACATATTATTTTGAGTTATATATAGTTAGATGCCTTCGTACTGATAGGAGGAAGAGGCGTTGTTGCCTCCGTGGTTTCGTTAAGGGGGAGGTTAGAGCGCTCTGTAATTGGTGGCAAGCGACTTTCCTCCGCGGGGGTTATACTTAGAGCGTCTCTGTATGTCTCTAAAGCCATGTCAGCTGTGTTGAAAAAGACAAAACACAGAATGACAAGTTAAATAGAAATAGCAGTGACTAGCAGAAAGAATATTTCCAGAGAGAGAGAGAGAGAGAGAGAGAGAGAGAGAGAGAGAGAGTTAAGGCCCATATGCACCATGTATTAGCAGCCTTTTCCGTAACACTTTTTTCAGAAAAAAGGGCGAAGGTTTTCAGGAGGGAATATATTCTAAAATGTAGATACAATAAAACCCTGGAGGTAATCAGTAGTATTTTCTATTTAAGGATCAAAACGTGAGGTGCGTTACAGATGCAGATGTGACCTTGAGTGAAAGACATTTGAGACAGATTTACCTGGATTTTCCTTCAGCGTTTGGTGCATGGTTTTGTGCTTCTTCTTGAACTTTTTATATAGGATGAGGCCGACTACCAGAGCTATGATTAACAAAAGAATGGCAGCCACGATTCCGGCAATTATAGCAACATTGGAGCCTGCTGACGCTGTAAATAATATTTCACCACAACGTATAATTAATTACAAACAAATCAACTGCATCTTTATTCATAAATTTGCAATCATATAGAAAACCATTACCTGTTTCGCTATCGTCTGTGAAGGGACAGGTTACTGAAATAGAATAGAGAAAGCATTAGCACTGCGTATGTCAAGCAAGACAGAATTTTCTCCACACTTTACCAATGGAGTGCTAGCACGTACTGTATGGTGTATACACAATCGTGCCCGTTCCGTCCGTTTGTTTGGCTGTGGGGGACTGGGATCTCTCGCATTGACCCTTACTGTCACTGGCGTAAACCGTTGACCCGGATGACGTCACGGCCTGATAATACGAGATATATATCATTACAATAAAAAGTATTACAACGATTCAAAATATCGACAGCGTGCATTTCTGTCTTGTTTTCATCTATATTCTGAAATTTACACTTACATAGCAAGTAAAGCGATAAGTAGTGGAGAAATCCACAGAAGAGTCGATATTAACGACTGTCGTGTAATAAGTACTCCCACTGGACGTAGAATGGACACAGTAAGCTTCACCCCCAGCTGAGAACGAACAAAATATGGTCAGCATACATATTCATGAAATGGGTGTGTGGTAATATTCATTACAATTTGATGACCATTTGACCAATATGATAAAAAATGAAGTAGCGAAGTTAAGGTGCAGTATCTTAGATTAACGACGCGGATTAAACAGTATCTTTAGATATTTCAGATACTTGCTTGAGTAATATTGCTTTGTGGAGCACTGCGTGTAGTTCACGGTCATAACCTGCCTATCGGTGCACACGTCCCAAACAGAGCCTGTCCCACAGGTATCAGAACTACCATCATTGTGAGTGTAAGCAAACGTCCCTAGGAATGGCGTTGGACAGTACTGCTTTACGCTAGAAAGCTGACCTAAGTGTCAAATGGGACATATAAGATTTGTTACAATATCAAAATATGTTTAGTGATGGTGTTGAAAGTTCTGCGCTTACCATCTTTGACAAGAACAGCGTACTCCTCCGTTCCAAGATCAGAGGGATTGGTACAATATGGAGAAGTCACAGGCCATGACGTCACAGAGGGGTCGTTGCTTTCTATATAAACTCGTGCATCATTTGCATTTACTTGAATGTCTGAAAATAACGTCATATGAAGTAATGTAATATCAGATAAAAGCCATAGGCGTAAATGGAAAGAGACGAGTCTTTTGATTGGCGGCTCACTTTTGAAATTCATACACAGACAAAGCAGAATTTTACCTACCGGCATAGATATAGTAAACATAGGAGTAATCGTTTATTTTCTCGTACTTTAGACATCTGAATGCATTCTGTAGCGAGCTAAACAGGTTCACAAACTGATCACCTCTGTAAAATAATGAAATATGTTGTATTCTTTATGCATGCTGGTACCGTGCTATAAAGACCCCAAATTTACAAATGCACTAACTTGAACAGTATCAAATTATTGCTGGCATCGTGGTTCACGCATGTCCACGATGTTACAGTTGAGGCATAGGCAGTTATGGTCCAACCGGAAGTGACCTGGAGATTGGTGTTGTCGAACACAATATTGGAAGCACTTATAGTGCTGTCATACCACGTGCCGTCCCACGTTGACGGTAATGTGCATGTTCCATCTACATGGGAAAACAATTAATAATCAAAGAAACTACTCTCAATGGAACATCACCAGGGAGAGGGCTGAAATAGGCTATGCCTGCTGCCCAATCCCAGTCACTTATTAGTGAATAAAGTATTGTTTAAAAATTAAATTAACAACACGTAGTTGTTTGATATCACCAATGTCTCATTCGTTACTATGTGATTTCATACCTATCAATGTGACCTTTTTGAAGATTGAGATGACGGGTTGAAGTTAGAAGACATTTTGTTTCTGGTGGATTAGAAGACATTATGTTTCTGGTGATTTAGAAGACATTTTGTTTCTGGTGATTTAGAAGACATTTTGTTTCTGGTGGATTAGAAGACATTTTGTTTATGGTGGAATAGAAGACATTTTGTTTCTGGTGATTTAAAAGACATTTTGTTTCTGGTGATTTAGAAGACATTTTGTTTCTGGTGATTTAGAAGACATTTTGTTTCTGGTGGATTAGAAGACATTTTGTTTATGGTGGAATAGAAGACATTTTGTTTCTGGTAATTTAAAAGACATTTTGTTTCTGGTGATTTAGAAGACATTTTGTTTCTGGTGATTTAAAAGACATTTTGTTTCGGGTGGATTAGAAGACATTTTGTTTCTGGTGGAATAGAAGACATTTTGTTTCTGGTGATTTAGAAGACATTTTGTTTCTGGTGATTTAGAAGACAGTTTGTTTCTGGTGATTTAAAAGACATTTTGTTTCTGGTGGAATAGAAGACATCTTGTTTATGGTGGAATAGAAGACATTTTGTTTCTGGTGATTTAAAAGACATTTTGTTTCTGGTGATTTAGAAGGCATTTTGTTTCTGGTGATTTAGAAGACATTTTGTTTCTGGTGATTTAGAAGGCATTTTGTTTCTGGTGATTTAGAAGACATTTTGTTTCTGGTGATTTAGAAGACATTTTGTTTCTGGTGGATTAGAAGACATTTTGTTTATGGTGGAATAGAAGACATTTTGTTTCTGGTAATTTAAAAGACATTTTGTTTCTGGTGATTTAGAAGACAGTTTGTTTCTGGTGATTTAAAAGACATTTTATTTCTGGTGGATTAGAAGACATTTTGTTTATGGTGGAATAGAAGACATTTTGTTTCTGGTGATTTAAAAGACATTTTGTTTCTGGTGATTTAGAAGGCATTTTGTTTCTGGTGATTTAGAAGACATTTTGTTTCTGGTGATTTAGAAGACATTTTGTTTCTGGTGATTTAGAAGACATTTTGTTTCTGGTGGATTAGAAGACATTTTGTTTCTGGTGGATTAGAAGACATTTTGTTTCTGGTGGATTAGAAGACATTTTGTTTCTGGTGGATTAGAAGACATTTTGTTTCTGGTGATTTAGAAGACATTTTGTTTATGGTGGATTAGAAGATATTTTGTTTCTGGTGGATTAGAAGGTATTTTGTTTCCGGTGAAGAGTGACACTACTGATCAATCTTTACAATAAGGAAGTGGGATGTTTCGTTATGTATTATTTTGTAGTGTAGAAATGTAATGTTTATTCTCAATAGAGTATAAAGTGCATTGTTTTGTAAAGTAGAAAATGAAATGCTTCATTCTCAATAGAGTCGAAAGTGTAATGCATTCTCAATACATTCGAAAGTGCAATGTTTTGTAGTGTAAAAAGTGTAATGTTTTGTAGTGTAAAAAGTGTAATGTATTGTAATGTAAAAAGTGTAATGTTTTGTAGTGTAGAAAGTGTAAATAAATGTTGTATCCTCAATACAGTCGAAAGTACAATGCATTGTAATGTAGAGAGTGTAATGTTTTATTCTCAAAAGAGTCAACAGTGCACTATTTTGTAGTGTAGAAAGTGTAATTGAGTCGAAGGTGTAATATTTTGTCGTCAGCAATATCAAAAGTT
This sequence comes from Ostrea edulis, assembly GCF_947568905.1. NCBI lineage: Eukaryota > Metazoa > Mollusca > Bivalvia > Ostreida > Ostreidae > Ostrea > Ostrea edulis. The sequence goes on along the minus strand of NC_079165.1, from coordinate 100,935,170 downwards.
TGATACTGACTGATGATATGCATCGGATCCAACAAGAGGTCTGTGGATATGGTGCCAATCACATATGGTCAAATACGGCCGGTATGTGAAACGCACGATCTATCTTCTAAAGATAGTTTTGCAAAAGATAAGATATATGACGTAAATTAAAATATTAAGAACATAATAAGCTCTGTGCCCTCAAAATGCTTATTCAGGGTGCATTGCCGTGTTTTTATTAACATTAGAAAAGGTTATGTTCTTTTATACCTCTTTGAATTTGCTGACATGGGTGTTTAAAGGACTAAATAACAGTACCGTATATCTATGTGTGTGTGTAGACGATTAGAAGTTGCAAATAGGGATTTCAAAAGGGTTATTGAAAAGGTAATAGTTTCATTTAACCAGTTAATCGGATTACGGTTTGTGCTAAACTTAATATGATAAGGGGCATAAATACACAAACTAATCGTCCTTTCAGTACCATTGTAATTTGTGACAGCAATCTATCGAACCATGTTATGCATTAAATTTGCGGTGAAATCATTACAATTTAATTTATAACAATAGATTGTTTACGATTAGATCATTCTGATGAATTCTTATAGTACATTAAATGAAACTTTTATATATTATCCATATCTGAAATCGATTTCTTGTCTTTTATCTCGGGGCTTCACCTCGAAGTTTCAACTCAATGATGTTTCCCTTTTTTTCATTTTAATTGAATTTACTGTGATATATTTGGCTACATCTGATAACAAATGTAGTTAATTATTTTACATGATCTTGCGATCTTTCCACTGTAAATAACTTTAATTTCATTCTATTCTGTGGATGATTTTATCCTCTCCAAGTTTACCTATATTTTATGTTTTGTAGGGACATTGATATATTGTAACTTTGTAACATGAGTATTACATAATCGAGATTAAAAAGAATTACTATATTGAATGTAAAACATTAAATTGATAATATGAAAATATGTGGAAAAAATGAATTTTTAAAAACGTGTTTGCCCAGGAGTCTGTAAATGTATTCATGACGCCAGAAGATGCCTTTAAAATGGTATATATTTTGTCGGGCATCAATCAAAATGTAAAATTGTTTTCAATTTCCATAGTTGTTTTCGTGTGAACAAAATTATCTTTCATATAGGACTCATGGCGGTTGTGACCCGTCAACAGGGGATCCACACTTCTCCCAGACACCTGATCCCATCCCTCTCCTCCCAGACACCTGGTGACACCTCTGGTGTGTTTAGAGGTCCCTGTTTGCCCCACTCTTCATTTTGTACTCTTTATAGCGTTTGTTAGGTTGATCACTGTTCGTTATCCTCCCCCTTTTGATGTTATCGCATAAATTGAAGTCATCTGACAGGTTTACAGATTCTTTACCGAGGAAGTGTTCATGAATTGAAATTACTCAATAGGGACAAACTGCTATAAAACTCTTTGATTTTTAGACTATGTTGATGGCTTCCAAATTAAAACATAAAGTGATTGAGAAATATAGGCTTAGAAGCACAATTTCTTTGATTACATTGGGCGTCTGATGGTTATTATGATCAGAATTTTTCTCTCTCATATATATTTTCCAGGTCACAAATTCAGTCAAAATTATCTTGTTCGTATGAATAAAAATATCAATCCAAATAATGCAATGAAAAAGGTTTTCATTAAGGAAACTTACCAATTTTGTCAAATCCAGTTGAAAGCATCAACGATATAAAGATGGAAATAGTACTGTAATGCATTGCTGTTTGTAAATATATAGATCACAATATTCGTACATACATCTACCTTAAATATATCTCTTTCTCATGATTAAATTTGTTGTTTAAAGACCATGATTCATTTAAGGTATAAATTAAAAGTCGTTGTGCATGGAAACTTACATACATTCAAATCGGATAAAGAATTATTACTGTAACAAAGAAATTCCCTTAATCGCACCCTGGGTATTACTTGTTTCCACTCTCTAAAGGAAGGCGAAATTCAACCTTCCTTGAACCCAGTGACGCTGCGTCTTTAAACTTAAATCTCTTTGTCAGGACAATCCCGAAAATTTTATTTATCTTAACAGTTTTAAAATATTGTTTATGAAATTCGTTTTGTTTTGTTTTTAGATTCTTCATCGACACGTAAATGTATGCAATGATTTGTTTGTTTGTTTGTTGTGTATGGTACACACTGCTACGAGTAAATGACCTTGATAGCAGGATCCGAAAGAGAAAGCGGCAGCTGTTACAACATGGATTCTCTCTGCGACTTAAATTCAACTGTTAATTAAGTTATCTATACATAGGCGTAATCCCCACTGAGTATACTGGTATGTTAAGTAACAGAAGAATTATCATTGTTTGTGGTAAATGGATCTGGTTCTTTTAGACAGTTGAGCTGAATATATTTTAAAAATCCCAGGGCCTCCGGTATTATGTTCAAGAATCATCCGAAGCATGTGTTTCTCCAGATAGGTTTTTGTGGTCGCCCACAGGAGCTTAACAAATTTATGTGGTTACTGAATAGTTCGTGTAATTTTCTAGAAACTATGGTGGCATGTTTCTGCCACCACTTGTCAGGTACTCATGTTATATAATTTTGTCGACTTGTCAGATATTTATGTCAAGTTGTCAGATCTTTTTGTTGACTTGTCAGAAAAAAAATCACCATGACTAGGAACTCATAATCATGTTATTTAAGAGTGTTAATGCCACTGTCATTTACTTGTCATCATATCTGACAAGTCGACATAATTTTCTGATAAGTCAATATAATTATCTGACAAGTCGACATGTCGACTTGTCAGATGATTATGTTGACTTTTCATATCTTTATGCTGACTTGTCAGAAAAATACGTTGTCAACTGGATGACTCAAACTGAGCATGGACACGTTTTCGTAGTGAATTTCTAAACACGTGAATAAGTGAAAAGTCGACATAAATTTCTGACAAGTCGACATAAAAACCTGACAAGTGAACATGATTATCTGACAAGTCGACACAAAGATCTGACAAGTCGACACAAAGATCTGACAAGACAACATAAAGATCTGACAAGTGAACATGATTATCTGACAAGTGGTGACAGAACTATGCCACCATATGGAACAACTTGTCTGCACTGAAGTAAATGCCACGATGAATTGGTACTTTACTTGTACCTATGACACTAAATTTGGAGGCTGATTTTCATGTCCCCGTAATCGGAGTTTAGGGACATACAGTTTTTGGTCTGTCTGTGAGTCTGTTTACTTTGGCCGCAAAAAGTTTAACCTTGCATATAATTTTTGAATGGATGGTGGTAAGGCTTTCATATTTCACATGTATTTTCCTTTTTACAAGATCTTACTTTAGTTATCAATATGTTTGACCTTCACCTTGGAGTTAAACCTACTTTTGAAAAAAGTTAGCCTACGCCATAACTTTTCAATGGTTAGTGATAGGGCTTTTTTATCTCACACGTGTATTCATTGTGTCATTTTCCCTGTTTTTTAGTTGATCATTCTTCAGGAGTGTGTGCAGTTCTAGAAAATTTGTAAGTATGAATTATTCATAGGGCATACATACGCAGGAAAGTGAAAAATACGCATTGCAATGTCAGATAAAATTTTCATCGTATTTTGTACAGTACTTACCACAACTCAATGCAGTGGCTTAGAGTTGAAAAAAGAAACATTTCTAGCAAATCATTGAAGTCAGAAAAGAAATTGAATTGGACGATACTTGTATTACATTTCTGGTAACAAAATTAGTAACATTAGGCCGAATAAAGTATTTTGTGTCTCATTTAAACACTTAAATAGTGAATGTTTACTTAATTGTCCTGTCAAACACTTTTAACGTTACAGCTGTGAGGCAATATTTTAATCTACACAAAATCCGAACTTCATCTCCAAGTAAAGCCTTTTGGCGCGGGTTGAATTTAGTATTAAAACACGACATTAGTAGGGTCTGTAGAATACTGTTTGATATATATCACTATGTACAGATAGATTGTAACACACTTTAGTAGGGTCTGTAGTAATGCTATTTGATATATATCACTATGTACAGATAGATTGTAACATACTTTAGTAGGGTCTGTAGTAATGCTGTTTGATATATATCACTATGTACAGATAGATTGTAACATACTTTAGTAGGGTCTGTAGAATGCAGTTTGATATATATCACTATGTACAGATAGATTGTAACATACTTTAGTAGGGTCTGTAGTAATGCTATTTGATATATATCACTATGTACAGATAGATTGTAACATACTTTAGTAGGGTCTGTAGTAATGCTATTTGATATATATCACTATGTACAGATAGATTGTAACATACTTTAGTAGGGTCTGTAGTAATGCTATTTGATATATATCACTATGTACAGATAGATTGTAACATACTTTAGTAGGGTCTGTAGTAATGCTGTTTGATATATATCACTATGTACAGATAGATTGTAACATACTTTAGTAGGGTCTGTAGTAATGCTATTTGATATATATCACTATGTACAGATAGATTGTAACATACTTTAGTAGGGTCTGTAGTAATGCTATTTGATATATATCACTATGTACAGATAGATTGTAACATACTTTAGTAGGGTCTGTAGTAATGCTGTTTGATATATATCACTATGTACAGATAGATTGTAACATACTTTAGTAGGGTCTGTAGAATGCTGTTTGATATATATCACTATGTACAGATAGATTGTAACATACTGAGTGTTGATGGATATCCTGACAATGTCTAATCATGGACTCTTGATAACAATTATAGTTTCAATCTTATTGAAAGTAGATGTTAATGGCAAACTAACAACTCAACTTTATGACAAACGGGATGATTTCAACTTCTCTATCGTCGACGTCCCATATTTATGTAGAAATATTCCATTATCACCTGCAGATGGTGTGTATATATCTCAACTGATTCGATACGCAAGAGCGTGTTCTGCGTATGATCATTTTTAAAATCGAAGCAAGTTACTGACAAACAAGTTGATGGTTATGGGGTTTCAACAGTTTTCTTTAAAATCAGCAGTTCGCAAATTATATGGTCGTTATGACGATCTAGTTTGCCAATACAACCTATCATTGGGTCAAATGTTGTCTGACGTTTTTCATATCGATTGTTAGGTCGTTCTTAGCACACTGATTTTGACTACGGATAACTCCATGTACCTGATCAAGATATAGGACTCACAGCGGGTGTGACCTGTCAACAGGGAATTCTTACTCCTACGCTGCACCTAATCCCACCTCTGATGTATCCAGGGGTTCGTGTTTGCCCAACTCTGTATTTTGTATTGCTTATAAGGATTATGAGATTGATCACTGTTCGTTATCTTCACCTTTCATAATTTAAGAGTTACATTCAATCCCAAGATTCTGCAACATTGAAATTCGCATATGAACAATTAAGAAATAAGACAGCAGTTTTTGAAGGACGATTCGATCACGTACCAACTTAATGTCATCTTCCAATGAAACTCTAGAAATGATATGAAAGGTGAAGATAACGTACCGTAATCAATCTCATAACTCCTATAAGCAATACAAAATAGATATTTGGGCAAACACGGACCCCTGGACACACCAGAGGTGGGATCAGGTGTCTAAGAGGAGTAAGCATCCCCTGTCGACCGGTCACACCCGCCATGTGCCGTATACCTTGATCAGGTAAACGGAATTATCCGTAGTCAAAATCAGTGTGCCACGAACGGTCTCACAATCGGTATGAAACACGTCACATGGCATTTGACCCAATGCGCCGAGCATAGCTCAAATGTTGCGGCCCTTCACGGCAATGGTGATGTCTCTGTATGAGTGAAAAATTCTTGAGAGGGATGTTAATTAGTAAACAACCAAACTAAACTATTGCGAAAACAAGAAGCCAAGTGAAAGTATATTATACCCAAATACATTTGAAGCGTTGATTGTATCCATTTGAAGCGTTGATTGTATTCATATGAAGCGTTGATTGTATCCATATGAAGCGTTGATTGTATTCATATGAAGCGTTGATTGTATCCATTTGAAGCGTTGATTGTATCCATATGAAGCGTTGATTGTATTCATATGAAGCGTTGATTGTATTCATATGAAGCGTTGATTGTATTCATATGCGAGAAAGTCTGTTCACCTGACCGAGTTCATGTCATCCAAAAATTTAATATTAATTTCTTTAGTATTGTAAGGAAACACGATGACAAATGTAAATATGCGAAGATAACGAAGAGTGACCAATCTCATAAATCCTATAATTAATTAAAGAACACAATTGTAAGAGAATGGTATCCCGAACCCCAGGACAAATCAGGAGTGGGACCAGGTGCCTATGATATGGCGCTTGTAAAAATGCATGTCAATAGTCTTAGATGAAGCTTCATTTCAAATCACAGTCAAAGGAAGAAACAGGATGAGTGAGTCCTCTTGTCTTAAAATAACAAACATCTGGTTAAAACCGCACATGTCGAAACAACTTTCTTTTTGAAATAAAGTAAAACGATCATATCAAAGAAATACCTTAACAGAGACCCGAAGAAAAGGTTTTATTGATGAATAGAATACATTTTGGAGTGGTTGGAAGGCACTATTGTCCACAAAGACAACCGGCTAATCCACAACAAAAGTTTGATAAGCTAAGTGTGTTCAGAGAGTGACCTTATGACATCATCCTCAGCGAGATTCCTTTCGTGTTTGTTTTAAGTGTGATTTTTGTCACATTTTAACGATGAGATATTAAATGTGTCTGCTGACAAGTCGGGAACAATTGCCTATTGTTTTGTTGATTGATGTCCCCTTGAAGAAGCAGACGTCACCCCGCTGTAAGTTTTGACCTCTGCATGACACCCAAGGCCGTTCCAGTGAAGGTTCTTTATCATGCCAATGCCAACTGTAACAACTGTAACACGGGACCTCCGGTTTTAAGTCGCTTAGCGAATGAACTGTCATTTGTCGATACCTATGTAAATTGGAATAGATTTTGACGCAAACCAGGACCTCTCCTGGTTGCGAAACGAGCACCCACCCCTAGTTGTGACCGGTCGGGAAGAAATAAATTATAGTATTATTTATATTATTTCACAAAGACGTACATACTTCTTTCAAAGCATCATATTTTTCACACACATTTAAAACGCGCCTATTCTCAACGAGAGTCAAAACTACAAGCGTCACGTGTTTCACAGACATTTGAAACGCGTCTATTCTTACTCTTGACCCTCGCTGAGAACAGACGCGTTTCAAATGTCTGTGAAAAACGTGACGCTATTCAGTATAAAGACGCCCTAGTCACCCCGACATTTGTAGTTTAGTTTTAGTGTAGTTTGTTATTTTCTTTTTTTATTACATTTATATCTATATAAATATTGGCATAAATCATTTTATTGTCCCGGAAAGAATGCACAGGCCTAGGTCGTTATTGTTGGTGTCGTTATTGCCCTGAAATGTAGTCACGGGCTTCCTCTCAGAATAATACAAGTTCAGTTTGCATTTCAGCTGGATTAGTCTGTCCTTGACCTTTCAGACTTAAAATAGATGAAACAATTTTCCGGGCTTTTTTCATTACGTATACAGATAATGCGCTGAAATTTAGTCAAAGGCTTCCTCTTGGAGGAATACAAGTTCAGTTTGAATTTCAGTTGGATTGGTTCATTCTTAACCTACTTTTGAGCTAATAATAGTCAAACAGTTTTCCGTTGGTTTTTTTCCATTACTGATACAGATATTGCGTTGAAATTTAGTCGAAAGCTTCCTCTTCAATACAAGTTCAGCTTGCATTTCAGCTGGATTGATCTGTCCTTGACCTACTTTTGAGCCAAAAGTAGGTCAAACAGTTTTCCGTGGATTTTTTTCATTACAGATACAGATATTGCCCTACTACATCAATGTATATATAAAAGAACATGGAAGTGAATAAAATCATTCATGTTTTATTTTTCAATAAATGCACTGTACGTATACAACAGCAAATGAAAGACATGCTCAAAAGTATTGCTGTATTAAAAAAATATGATATCACACTTCATTGAAAGGTCAACTGCTGAATTTTAAAAAGTTCACATAATACAGTATACAAGTAAGGTTTTTTTTCTTTGTCAGCTACGATTTCCTCAACAGAATATACCATTAGAGAACTTCCTTTACAGAATATACCTTAACAGAACATAGCAATAGGTGTCATTTTGCATATATTAACCTGCAATCCGCAGACAACATGTACATGTAACATCTTTTACAGTTTTCACAATATCACAGCAGATCTATAAAACTAAAATTGCTACAGGTATATCATGGTATAAAAAAAGAGAATAGAAAGGGGACGTCATTACAAACATTATTACAAAAGAAATACACGTATATGAAATATTTGTAAAAATAAAATAAAGCATTAAATATTTTTTTAAAATAAGAAATGCTAATTAATGACACATGAGTAGATAATTTACAAGTATCTGCAATATAAATAATTTACGAATGAACCACATTTATTTAGCAAAAGGCTAGGACCGAAGCAATGATTTTCATTTATCGGCAATGTGCAAGTTTTAATCCATTTGGACGGATCGTGCATGATGATTTTGATGACTATTTTGGTATCGGGGGAAGAGCGTTTGGTTTCTCTTTTGGGAGTTCTATCACGGTAGCATCCTTTGGGGTCACGACAGGATCTGTAAAAAAAAAATCCACATCTATTTCAGCACACGAATAAGTTTCCCCCTCTTCTATTTCGTTTATTTCCTCTTCAATTCTGTAGATTAATATTTCTTACTTTACTAAAGGCCTAACCGTGAAATTAAAAAAACAAAGTTGCAGTAGAAATATTTAACACATAGTGGAAACGAAAACCGTGAAATTCAAACTGTGGGAAATATAGACAATAAACTGTAAAAATAACAAACCGTGAACCTATATAAGCTGTATTTAATAATTTTTGTATTTCGGCAAATATCACATGTACATATTCGTTCATTCGTCAAATATATATCTTGTGGGGCTATTTTCAATTAAAAGGAAATTTATCACGAGATCAGTAAAAACACAGTAAGGCTGTCTAGTTGTGCTGGTTTTTAAGGCTGTAAGAAGACATGTTGCAATTTGACATAGCATTAAATGAATACCCTCTGCCGTATACAAATTGCAAACGAAATTTTGATTGCTGTAGTATACGGTTGAATAGCATTTCGAAAATGAATTAGTGTGTTTCAAACGATTTACCTGTGTGTCCCTTGATATCAATATTGATCCATAACTGATCATTTTTTCAATTATTGGAATTTGAAATAACATTACAAACAGGTTGATATAAGAAAGATTTGAATTTACATTCTCCATCTTAAAGATGTAAAAACAAATTTGCTATAAGCGCTCAACTTCGTCACAAAGTATACAAAATTGTCAATGTTACTAACACAAAATTATACGAAAAGGCTTAATAATTTACCATATGAAACTAGTGATACTGCATCAATGTACCGGTATTTATTGAAAGCCATACGTTTTGATGGTAGTTTTACCCCCTTAATCGCAGTCCTTCCCCGATATAAAGGTAGGTATTTTCAATTGAAATGGAGATCCTTAGGTATCACACTGTTTAGCGCAATGTATAATTGCTTGTTTAATATACCGATGTTGACCATTATTACCTATATTTGTACTTAGAAGGACCATTATATCTATATTTGCATGTGGAAGTGATAAAAAGGATATGAATCAAAGAACAACAAAAAACCACTTCAGACCCACAACCACATTGGCTGTATCATAACATACACACGTCTTGTCCATAGCACCAAAACTATACAATCAAGTCGTGCAATTTCCTAACATTATATATACACAGATTAAAACCCCATACAGGTTCCCAGTCTTCGTGCAATACCTTCATACCATACGTCATACAAACCTTGTCCGTCTTGAGTTCATTGCCATTTAAATCTGATGGTGATGGAGGTTTTTCTAATTTCGAAAAGCCAGAAATAATAAATATCGCCAATGATACTCCGAGATAAAATCTGATCTCTTAAGATACGTCAGACAAAGCCAAATAATAATGTATTGTAGTAATAAGACGCATCATTTTATACCAATCTTGAAAAAGGTAAGTCAAGATCGATATCAAATGTTTCCAACAATGGAAATCCCAAGTACATAATATCCCATTTCATTTTAACGTTAGTGACACTACATTCAGTTTAATAAAAGAACATTTTCATTATTTCATATGCCCTTGTTGGTCGACAGAGCACCAATTTTAATCTCAAGAACCATTGAAAAAGTTGAATTAGGTATTTATCTATAAAGCAGACATTTCTAAAGAAATTATGATAATTGCTATGGTATTGAAACTTTCTACAATAGATCGAGTTTTTGAGGTTGAACAAATTCAATTACGCAATCTTGAGAATATCCATTTTTTCTCTTGATTAAACAATATCTTTATTGCAGCTACTTTGATCATTTACACATGTATATGATACATTGTAAATGCATTGATAAAGGTTAAATGCTCAAACCTTAATTCTATATAAGGGATTTCAGGTTAGTTAAATGATAAGATGGACCAGAGACCACTTGTGTTCCCTCTGTAAAGTCCTGATTAATTGCATCCGTGGATCATCAAACAGATATTATAGTTATACTGATATCCGTGGATCATCAAACAGATATTATAGTTATACTGATATCTGTGGATCATCAAACAGATATTATAGTTATACTGATATCCGTGGATCATCAAACAGATATTATAGTTATACTGATATCTGTGGATCATCAAACAGATATTATAGTTATACTGATATCCGTGGATCATCAAAGAGATATTATAGTTATACTGATATCTGTGGATCATCAAACAGATATTATAGTTATACTGATATCCGTGGATCATCAAACATATATTATAGTTATACTGATATCCATGGATCATCAAACATATATTATAGTTATACTGATATCCGTGGATCATCAAAGAGATATTATAGTTATACTGATATCCGTGGATCATCAAAGAGATATTATAGTTATACTGATATCTGTGGATCATCAAACAGATATTATAGTTATACTGATATCCGTGGATTATCAAACAGATAGTATAGTTATACTGATATCCGTGGATCATCAAACAGATATTATAGTTATACTGATATCCGTGGATCATCAAACAGATGTTATAGTTATACTGATATCCGTGGATCATCAAACAGATGTTATAGTTATACTGATATCAGAGCACCGATAACCTTACTAGATATCAGAATAGCAAATCAATATTGGATGAGTGAAATGTACCTATTCTATAATTAATTAAATATGGAAACCTAAGGCACCGTGCAACCAACAAATAGAAGAAGTCCAATTCCGGCTGTCTCCATCACCAGAACTTCCTTCATGCAAAACATGCAGGGAATTCAAGATTATTGATTGGATTTTAACATAGTCCCATAGAAATTGTGCAAAAGTTCTTATAGATAAAAAGATACTTATTAGGAACATATAAATCTAGCAGGATTAACAGTCTCCGTTACATGAAGTCATCTGTATTTATATTAATATCATACACTGAGTCAAGGACGGATCTAGAGGGGGTGGTTTGTATTTTTTGCCATTCTGGGTTCTTCACCCCACCCCCTTTTTGGGGCGGAAAGGAAACGAACTTGGGTCGCACCCTCATTTGAAAAAATTCCGGATCCGCCCCTTCAAAGTGTTAATTATATTGGTAGATGTCATGGAAACCATTTCTATATTAGCATCTACATTTTGTACTAGTACTAGTATATCTAGATGCGGGAGACCGATACATAAACATTACCTTCTTCAAGGTCAACACTTCTTTGCCCTCGTTTTGAACGTATAAAGACGCTTCAAATAGTTGATATTAATGAATATTTACACAGGTCATAAAATGTGTAATCATACATAACCATGAGGCACTGGCGAGAATGCGCAATTGTTAACCCGGCCATTTATCTTTTCAGATCATGCACTTAACATTCTTTAGAATTATATTTATTTTTGCCAGTGATTTCCAATAGATATAGAAAGGTAAGGAAATACTACATATGGTATCGATTGTGATTTTTTTCTTAAATAACATTGTCACACACAGGAAACCTCCCGAGCCATTAAATCTTTAATAAATACATTATTTGAATTTTCAAAACTTTGCTACAACATTATGACCTACATTGAATGATATTTGTAAGCATTGCTACCTGGAGGTTGAATTTTTTCTTCATCGCTATGGTCCCTCGGATTTATCTTGGCTTTAAATTTTTTATACAACACGACTCCAACTACAACTGCTATCGCTATCGCGAGGACCGCCGCCACGGCACCAGCAATAAGGCCTAAATTACTGGAGCTCTCCGAAGCCGTAGATCCGCCTGTGGATGACGTGAATGCTGTGGGGGAAAACCACTTTAATCACTCTTAACAAAAATAAAACACATTATGTATATTGAACATGTATTGAAGGATTGGTTAATAACACTCTATAATAGTACTTACTCTCTTCTAAGAAAGCATGCAACAATTTGAAAAATATAAACAATCAGATGATTCTGTACATATCAAGATATAAAACTTCACCTCTTCATTTTAAAAACATTATCAGTCATAACTCTCTTTAAAATGTTCATCATTGTACAGATGACTGTTACATGTTCGTGTAATTAAACAGTTACGTTTTCTTTTGCAATTTTCCTTCACTAACAACACCATTACTGCATTAGCATGTACGCTATATGTGAGTAATAGTATTAGTACTTAGCGCATACTTACGGCATGTTTCTGAAAATTAGAGAAGAAATATCATGTACAATGTTGAAATATTGACTAAATTACATTTCATTCACTATTCAAGGCCAATGTATAGGAAATGTAAACTTTACCATAAGCAGTAAAGATAAGAGTTCCGGACCCTGTGCTCATTTTGTTGTATGCGGTCTGATTTTGTCCACAGGCCCCCTTGTTGTCACTAGCGTACACTTTATCACCGGAAGTCGTCACGGCCTATGAACACCAAGAACACATTGAACACTCGGAAACATCCCTAGTTTAATATTTATGTGATGTGGTATAAGAACTGGACTTACGTAGCAGGTAAATCGGAAGGTGGAAGAAAAATCCACTGTGGTATCTGTGTTAACAACTGTGACGTAATAATTGCTTCCTACTGAGGTGGAGTATGCACAGTATGCAACACCACTGGCTGTAAAAAATGCATTATTGATATTACAAGTTTATTGTCATTTCGAATTTCCAAAATTTCGGCTTGAGAATTACTGAAGAAACATTATTTGTCGAAATGTGCATCTGGTGCATCAAAATAGGTACCGTATAAGTTTTACATACATTCTAAGAAGTGGCAAATTTTTGGAATTGACTTTGGTAAATCTTATGAATATACATGTGCTTTGAAGTTAAAGAATTTAAATTTGGGTTTGACGAATAATCCTATATCAATGAGATAGAATATGGCACAATATAACAGTACTTGTTTTTGCATGATGATACAATACAAAATGTTAATAAATTCATAGAGATATATTTTTTCATCTTTGGATGATAAATGCCGTGATATTCCTTGCTAAACGAAGAACACATTTCGATTTTGGTGCTTTCTGTGGATCTATTGGCATGCATGATCATTAGTGCGGGATGAAGACTGAGTAATGGAAGGAAAACCACGTATCCAAGTGAGGGACCACTATACCCTCCCATATCATGCATATACAACCACTGCCGATAATGAAGATCGAACCAGCGTCGAAAGGCTAAAGGTTCGTGTAGTACAGTTGTATTAACCGAATATCCTATTGGAATACAGATCAAAGAGGGTCAAATTCCTCTGATACTTGCAATTGGAATTACACTTACGAGATTGAAATTCTGGCTCTGTAATAGATTGCTGTGTTTAGCCAATGAATGTCCAGTAATGATTTACATCCATCCATTGACTTACATTTTTTGGAGGGATGATTAAATTGAATTTTGTAGGTATATTTAATTCTGAGTAATTATCATCTTCGAGATTAATGACACTTAAAAGGGTCATACTGTTAGGGATGCACATATTAGAGGGTTTGTTTTCAGAAACGGGAAATTAGCAAAGCGGCTATATTTTCTAGATTAGTGACCATGTACATTTGTGAGTAGGTTCAATTCCTAATAACTATGTAGTGAACCATGCATTCACGATACTTTTAAGGATACATCCAAATACATTTGCTTCAGATCCCGCAATAAACCTCTATTTTCCGGGTGAGTGACTAAGTTAATTCTTTGTGAGCAGAGGTTGCATGCATGAAACGTTTCATATATGGCTTTAATCAGTGCTTCAGATGATGTGCTTGACCCATGATTTTCGGTTTGGTTGGTTGTCTATTGTTTAACGTCCCGCTCGAGAATTTTTCACCTATTTGAAGACGACACCATTGCCGCTGATGGGCTGGAAAATTTAGGCCTAAGCTTGGCGTTTGCGGCCTTTGATCAGGGAGGGATCTTTATCGAACCACAGCTGCTGTGACACTGGGCCTCTGTTTTTGCGGTCTCATCCAAAGGACCGCCCTATTTAGTTGCCTCTTACGACAAGCAAGGGATAGTGAAGACCTTTTCTAACAGATCTCCACGAGATCAGGATTTTTGGAAGATTAAATGACAACACCTTTCTTCGACCGAATGCATGTCCACGTATGACAATGATGGTGTATGTAAAAATGCATGCGACTAGTTTTATGTGTAATGATAGTCTTAACTAAACTCTTCTGATGCTTTACGCATTACTGTTTTAGTTACAGCATTTAGAATTTATGTGACTGAACTTGAGACATACTTGAATAGAACTGCATCGTTGAACACAGAGTGTAGTTGACCACCATCTGAGTTCGATCCGAACAAACATTCCAGACACTATCACCTTCACAGTATGCTGTAGAGCTGTCATTGAAGGTATAGTTAAAACTCCCCAATAAAGGCGTCGGACAATTCTGTGTAGCATTCTGAATGTAACCTAGAAATATTCAAGTTGTGTATATATGTTAAACCATTCTCGGTTAAGATTATTTTGAGATGAGTATTTTTATTCCAATATACCTTTCTTGATCAGAACAACAGTTTCTATCGCTGAAGGTAATCCTAGAGAGGGATCACATCCATTAATAATGTTGACTGTGTCTGTAGTTGGTAGAAGTAGCACACGTTTGCTTCCTGCATTATCTTCTAT
Organism: Ostrea edulis; assembly: GCF_947568905.1. Taxonomy (NCBI): domain Eukaryota; kingdom Metazoa; phylum Mollusca; class Bivalvia; order Ostreida; family Ostreidae; genus Ostrea; species Ostrea edulis. The sequence continues at coordinate 100,919,958 of NC_079165.1, read as the reverse complement.
ATCTACAAAAGATGTACATAATTAGTACTATGTCATGCTTTTGAAATCTACTTATAACAGATACTACAAACATGACTGTTCTCCTCCCAAAGAATTCATCATTCCAAACAAAGCGCTTGTGTATGTGTTTATTTAAAGATAATAATATATTTGGGATTGATTTTGTAACAGATGATAAACGATAATCAATTTATTGTTTCTAGAATCGAAGAATGACTAAGATACATAGTAATTAAATTACTAGTAGCAAGAAAATTTATGAAATGATACAGATGTACGGAAAATCACAAAAGTACTCACTTGCATAGATTGAATACGTATATGAGTAATCTGTCAACTTTTCCCATTTCATGCAACGGTATACGTTATGAAGTGCACCAAAGACGTCAACTGTTTGATTTGACCTTTAAATAAAATCAATGTACTTGTGTTCATCTCAAAACTCAGTGATCTACATGTAAGTGCAATTTTATGATAAACGACAAAAACGATTTCATTTACTTAAATAGCAGTAGATTGTTAGAGGAATCATCTGCTATACACGTCCATGACGTCACAGCGGTCGAATATATTTGGTGACTCCATCCCTCCACGTAGTTGTCAGAGAGAGTGAATGTGATGTCCTTTGTTGTCTCGCTGCTATCATGCCACTCTCCATCCCATTCTGTAGGAAGTGTACAACTATACACCCCTATAAGTACAACATGTATTATAACACTTCGGCTGAAGATAACACTTAGAGAAAAAGTTTTGTTGAGTCAAATGACTTCAAGTTCTATCCCCTGCAAAATACAATGTAATTATAAACATATTTTTCAAATTCTTACATGTTTTCACTAGACAAGCTGAACGCAGAAAAAAAGATTTCTTCAAGCTTTACAATTGTAATATGTAGACATTTGAAAACATTCATACACATAGAATGATTCTTTTTAATTCAACAGATTATTATGTTTGTAGAACTTTTCAGATGCAAATAATTGAATAAAACTGACTCTCATTTCCTTTTCGCTGACGTGAAATATGTCTTCATAGCATTTACGTGTTTCCTTTGTTTGACAGGAACTAGATGCAAAGCAATGAAACGCGGCGGTGAACAAAGCACCGACTCGATACTGAAAGACAGTAGAAATTCTAGGCCTATACACAAACGGTTCTTATTATTGACCCATGAATGGAAGTGAACAACCAGTAATTATTCTGAATAAAGATTTAACTTAGGTGCTTTCTTTGACAAAATGGTCAGATAAAAATAGGTTATTATAGAATTACGAAGCTTTGTTAACTTTTGGGAATACATCACACAGGTTTTCAGCTGTGGTGTAGTGCTACGATTTCGTTTTAGATTTCTAACAAAACACACAAACTATAGATTGGTAAAAGCATGGCGTAGAACTCTTGTCTTCTACATTGAATACATCCAAGCATGTATACATTCTTAAGGATATCCTGTTATTCAAAATGAAAAGACCTTTAATTCAATAAGTGATGTTATTGTGTATTTTCAATCCACGGAAAGTGGTCAGAATTTGTTGTTCGATCTTTAATATTTATAGAATTAAGTCATAATCCATCAACTTTCCACTTTGTCTTTCTAGTCAGGGGGTATAACAATAATTTCTCGTCAGACTGGACATAACAATGTTATCATTGGAGTTGATGGTTTGTTAATCAGGGGTTTAACAATAATTTTAAATATAATGCTTCCCTAAGACGGCAACATAAAAATGTTGAAATGATTTATCTCCTCAGACTGGACAGAACATCGTTATCATTGGAGCTGATGATTTGTTAATTCCCGTTTACATATACTGATGGGAGCCACAATGTATAAAAAGAAATCATTTACACATATTTACTATTAACATCCAGTTAATATACTAGTGTGATATGGAGTGACAGTGTAACGAATGAAATGAAATAAAGTATGATTATTGTTTGAATACTATAACATATACCAACAGAAGTGATCCCCAGAGAGCATGTTTCAAATCGATTGTCATATAATGACTTTGAAAGAGACATAAATAAATTTGCTCATGGTTAAATATTATTTGTGCATTTACATTTTAACTTGCACTTGAAGTTAAACAAATAAACCAAAACCATTTCAATATGTGAATTTAAAACATCTTCTAATTATCTAAATTTTAACGATATTTCTCTGATATAAATGCATGGTTACGAAAAATGATCCAAAATTTCCAAACGATCGTATACTACCAAGCTCCTGAGTCATACAGATTATCATTACTCACTTCTCCACCAAGAAATGATATGAATATCTTACCTACAATAGTCGCTGTTATCCATAAAAATAAATGTAAACATGTTTCCTCCCTCATGTCGGATAAACTGTTCCTCCGTATTCTAAATATTCATTTTACTTCAATGTAAACGCCATCATTCATCATCGAACTTTAAAATACAAGTATTTTCACGCATGCACACATCAAGTCTGATATTTACTGTGATCGATTCATGTTGGAATCATTTCGTTTTTCTTCTCAGTATTAATTGACTAAAAGTATCAAAAGATTGAATATTAATGTAGTACAGAGAACGATTTCTTCCATTTTGACTATAAGGGTGTGATCTGTGACGTGAACTATTCACGAGAGCCTTGGTGATAGAAATATACACGCTGACCCCGCTCCCTTGTTCGCTTTCTTTTCAAGAAATTTAATTATTGAAATCAAAAGCTTTCATAAACAAATGTAAATCATGTGAGAAATTCATTCGTCTAAGAGATTAAAATCAGTAGTTTTACAGTAGATGAGAATCACACACTAGTATCTAATTGCTAAATCTCATTTAAATGTTTGTAAAACCACACCGAGGCGTGAAGAAAGAGAGGTAAGCAAGATTATAAAACTCAATGATTTGGAATGTTTTTAGTTGTCTGACCTTCCGTCTTTTCTGCTGAATAGTTTTGATTATAAAAGTAACTACATTTGGTCATGTTCAAGAAATCTTTTCATGGGTGGATTTTCATTGTGTTTCGAAGGTAAAAAAAAAAAAAAAGGGATGAAATTGAAGCATATATATTGTACTCTTTGCATTTCTTTGGTTATTCGTGAACATTACTTCATCTGCTGGGATTTTCTTATTATGCATAGACAGTAGAATTGTCAAACACATATCTATTTGAATGTGCTATATTTGATATATAAAGTTGATGACGTGTTATAGTCATTATTTGGACAATCTACATCGTAAAGTAATTTTCGGTTTATTGTTAATATAGTTAAGGATTCATATAGCCTCTTTATTTTAATGTCAATGATAGGGGTGATGTAGAATAAATTGGAGAAGGAGCGAAACGAACCACTTTGTCCTGATTAGATAAAGCGTTATATAAAAGTAGGCTAAAATAATAACGCTAAAACATAAAATAATAATGTTGTCGGACGTCGTCTATTCTAACTCAAACTCGACTAGTTAGCAATGAATAATATTATCATATTCACAGATGGACCCTTGGACTTTAGGTTGGAAGTCCTCAACGATTTATGGGAACACTCCTATTTTGTCCACCGATTTTCCACCATCTACGACAGTTCCTCTAATCAGCAGTCTCCTGATCAAAGCCTGCAACACTGATAAAAAGGGCCCAGGAAGTCAGTGGTTTGAGTTGTCCGTTGGACTCCCTGTAAGCCCAAGTTTTCTTTTCCTAGAATACGCTTTAAACATGTAGTGTCTATGATTATGCTTTCCTGTGTTTTACATAATACACAAAAGAGAAAAATGATATCTGAAGGTTTTCCCAATTTTTAAAAAAATATTTTGATTGTATTTTGTTTTGCGTCTCTCTCTCTCTCTCTCTCTCTCTCTCTCTCTCTCTCTCTCTCTCGAGAGAGAGAGAGAGAGAGAGAGAGAGAGAGAGAGAGAATCTTTCACTCATTTGAAGACGTCACCAAGACCGGTGAAGGGCTTCACATTTAGGTCTATGCTCAGCGCTTACGGCCATTGAGCAGAGAGGGTTCTTTAGCATGCCACACCTACTATGACATGGGACATCCGTTTTTAAGGTCATTTCCAGGGACCTGTGATATTCACATCAGCTGATGCTGAGCGTTTGGCGATGGAACTGTCAATACCTGTTTTAAAGATTTAGGTAAGTCGCGGCAGGGATTCAAACCCCGACCTTTCGCATGCAGGGCAAACGCTCTACCTCTAGACCACCGCGGCGGTTTTTAACAAGACGTTTTGATCAGCACAAAAAGAAAATATCTCTCAAATATACCCCACAATAAATGTTTAAGATTATATGCATCAATGTGTGGTAAGTATAAAAAGATGAAGAAAATGAGCAATGATCAATCTCATAAATCCTATAAGAAATACAAAATTTAGAGATGAGCAAACACGGACCCCTGGACATACCAGATGTGAGATCAGGTTCCCAGAGGATTAAACACCCCCTTTCGACAGGTCACACTCACCATGGGCCCTATATCTTAATCAAGAAAACAGAGTAATCCGTAGTCAAAATTAGTGTGTAACGAATGGCCTAACAATATGTATGAATAACCTTAGACAGCAATGATAGGATATCGTATCGACATATCAATGAAAATGATTTTTGCTAATAGATAAAACATTGTCGATATATCTAAATGTCGCATTGAAGGCCATGACAAAAGATATCTTCTTATATAGAGGCTTTTGGATAAACTTTGCTTCATAAGAATATAAAAACAGGTCAGCTAACTAAAGGAGCACAATATGTTGCCACACAATACGTTTGAAGTTTCTCCTTCACAGCTGTTAATATTTCCATGAGGAGCAAAGATAGGGGAATGTTAGAACATTACTGTATCCAGGAATGTATCTTTGTATGGGTATAAATAGCGCAAGCCAAAGACTGATAAGACAGTACACAATTCTATCGTCAATATAAACATTATCTAAATAAAAACAAACATCTGCATTAAATCCACTTCCTTGATTTTCTTGGACAAACATTGCATGAATAAGAGGAAAACAACTCTAGTATAAGAAGAATAGAGAGGAATGCGCAAAGTGGAAACATAGCAACCGGAAGAGACAAATAGAAATTAGTACGAATCATAGGGACGAAGCCTCTTTTTTACCTAAACTTTGTTATATCATAAATATAGAAAGGTGTCTAACTATGACCCAAATAATAATAATTAAAAAAAACTACCCACTCGCCTGAAATGCCCAAAACGTAAGGTGCAGTATATTTGATTTGCCGGTCTCTTTGCATGAATGATATGTAGTTTTTTTTTTTAACTTGCATGCCAAATCCCAAGCCACATGTTCTTAGACACATCAGATATACGCTACTTACTTCTTATACACATCAGATATACACTACTTACTTCTTATACACATCAGATATACACTACTTACTTCTTATACACATCAGATATACGCTACTTACTTCTTATACACATCAGATATACACTACTTACTTCTTATACACATCAGATATACGCTACTTACTTCTTATACACATCAGATATACGCTACTTATTTCTTATACACATCAGATATACACTACTTACTTCTTATACACTACTTACTTCTTATACACATCAGATATACACTACTTACTTCTTATACACATCAGATATACACTACTTACTTCTTATACACATCAGATATACACTACTTACTTCTTATACACATCAGATATACGCTACTTACTTCTTATACACATCAGATATACGCTACTTACTTCTTATACACATCAGATATACGCTACTTACTTCTTATACACATCAGATATACGCTACTTACTTCTTATACACATCAGATATACGCTATTTACTTCTTATACACATCAGATATACGCTACTTACTTCTTATACACATCAGATATACGCTACTTACTTCTTATACACATCAGATATACGCTACTTACTTCTTATACACATCAGATATACGCTACTTACTTCTTATACACATCAGATATACGCTACTTACTTCTTATACACATCAGATATACGCTACTTACTTCTTAGACACTATTTACTTCTTATACACATCAGATATACGCTACTTACTTCTTATACACATCAGATATACGCTACTTACTTCTTATACACATCAGATATACGCTACTTACTTCTTATACACATCAGATATACGCTATTTACTTCTTATACACATCAGATATACGCTACTTACTTCTTATACACATCAGATATACGCTACTTACTTCTTATACACATCAGATATACGCTACTTACTTCTTATACACATCAGATATACGCTACTTACTTCTTATACACATCAGATATACGCTACTTACTTCTTATACACATCAGATATACGCTACTTACTTCTTAGACACTATTTACTTCTTATACACATCAGATATACGCTACTTACTTCTTATACACATCAGATATACGCTACTTACTTCTTATACACATCAGATATACACTACTTACTTCTTAGACACATCAGATATACACTACTTACTTCTTATACACATCAGATATACACTACTTACTTCTTAGACACATCAGATATACACTACTTACTTCTTATACACATCAGATATACACTACTTACTTCTTATACACATCAGATATACACTACTTACTTCTTATACACATCAGATATACACTACTTACTTCTTATACACATCAGATATACACTACTTACTTCTTATACACATCAGATATACACTACTTACTTCTTATACACATCAGATATACGCTACTTACTTCTTATACACATCAGATATACGCTACTTACTTCTTATACACATCAGATATACACTACTTACTTCTTATACACATCAGATATACACTACTTACTTCTTATACACTACTTACTTCTTAGACACATCAGATATACGCTACTTACTTCTTATACACATCAGATATACACTACTTCCTTCTTAGACACATCAGATATACGCTACTTCCTTCTTATACACTACTTACTTCTTATACACATCAGATATACGCTACTTCCTTCTTAGACACATCAGATATACGCTACTTACTTCTTATACACATCAGATATACGCTACTTACTTCTTATACACATCAGATATACGCTACTTACTTCTTATACACATCAGATATACGCTACTTCCTTCTTAGACACATCAGATATACGCTACTTCTTATACACATCAGATATACACTACTTCCTTCTTAGACACATCAGATATACGCTACTTCCTTCTTATACACTACTTACTTCTTATACACATCAGATATACGCTACTTCCTTCTTAGACACATAAGATATACGCTACTTACTTCTTATACACATCAGATATACGCTACTTCCTTCTTAGACACATCAGATATACGCTACTTCTTATACACATCAGATATACGCTACTTACTTCTTATACACATCAGATATACGCTACTTACTTCTTATACACATCAGATATACGCTACTTACTTCTTATACACATCAGATATACGCTACTTACTTCTTATACACATCAGATATACACTACTTACTTCTTATACACATCAGATATACGCTACTTACTTCTTATACACATCAGATATACGCTACTTCTTATACACATCAGATATACACTACTTACTTAAAATTTGATAACGTTTTTCTTGTAGACGTTATATAACTCATTCTAACTCAGTAGCCTATCAGTAGTCATGTTGTAATTCACCAGTTCGAACAAACATAAACTATTTATAATATAGGATGAGCTCGCAAGCGCGAGTGCAACATACCTTAATACCATTCCATTACAGATATATACAGAAATCATATAAATCACTAGTTAGACCCACCCTAGAATATGCTAGCACAGTATGGGATCCCTACTACCAAACTGACAAAAAGAAACTGGACATGTTTCAACGCAGGACAGCAAGATATGTTCTGAACAGATATCGCAACACCCCATCTGTCTCAGACATGTTGCAACAACTAGAGTGGACATCATTAGAATAACGGCGAAGAACAGACTCAGCATGCTGTATAAGTTTCATAACAACAAAGTGAAAGTGGAGGTAACCAACAAACTGATACCACTTAACCGAACAACAACAAGAAATAGTAACAGTCAAGCCATGCATATTCCATCATGTAGAACCACAGACAGGAAAGAATCTTTGCATCCACGTGCCATCAAAGAGTGGAATATCTTGCCTACCTCAACAGTGCTGGCGCCAAATCTTGATTCCTTCAAGGCTCGGCTACATAGCTATTAGGCAAATCTCAGACTGTTCTTGTTAACTGTAGATACTATATTTTTTAATGTTTTACAAAATTTTAACTTGCGCATACCCTAACGTGGTAGAATAGTCAACCTGATGACGGAGACCACTGACTGGTAGAAGTACATATACCAACACTTCATATTGACAATCGCCATCAAGTCTTTTCAGTCTACAAAAGAAATTGACATTTCAATAAAAGAACACGATTATATGAACAAGAACTATCTTACAGGTATATAAGGGTGGGGGTATATAAAGGGTGGGGTATGGGGCGTCTGTTGCACTGTAAGGCAGCGAAACTTTGACTTGCTTTGAAACCCTAAAATTCTACCCTATACAAAAAATTGGCGCTTAATACGTAGCATGAGATTTACTTCTTAAACCGCGAATATTATTGACATGTCCACAGCTTTCTAAACAAACACACGTGTTTCCCTTAACTTTCATGAATATATACAAGATATATCCTTAAATCTCAAAAACTAAACATTTTTCTTGTAATATTGCACCTAAAGAAGGAAATTGAACATCATCTTTTTGGCTTTCTTAAAACATTCTTTTTGGTTTATCTTATTTTATTTAGATTATTTTTTACCCATTTTCCAAATCTTTAAAGTTTGAGATCTTTCAGGTATTTAGTGCGTTTCTCAAATTGGCAGATAGAGTCAGGAGTTGATGTTTTGTAAAATAAGCGATCCAGATACGGCCAACATAGATAACCAAGATGGCGATGTGATATACCTGAATAGTTTGTTTACAGGAAGACAAATTTTTATTAGACCTAAGGGTCTCTACAACCCAGTAGCTAAGTAATTCGTCACTAGCTTGAAAATACGGATGTATATTTAATTGCTGTTATAAAATTTAGAAATTCATTTCAAAATTAAGGATTATCTCCCTCATGCATAGCTTTTATCCTTGGACGAATTTGGCTCCACTTGTTTGGCACGCTGTTTTTGGCTATATTTAGCTCTAAAACTTCATAGTTATTTCGGATTTCAAACATTTCGGTTGAGCATCACTGAAGAGACATTATTTGTCGAAATGTGCATCTGGTGCATCATAATTGGTACCGTATAAGTTTTACATTTTACCTACAGTTGTGTATATATAATTAAAACATGGAAAGTCTGTGCTTTTATATAAAAAATGTGTAATATCCAGTGATTTTGAACATCATTGTTAGTTTTTGAGAGCTACATGTGAAATGGAAGCCAAGAGAGATGCGTCAAAATGTGGTTTTGATCACAAATATCGGGTAAGCCCACAAATAGCGTTGATAACGGATCGGCACGTAAGCGAAGTGTCATTCCGAATGATCCTTTGCAGAATGTTCCGTCACTCTTTCACCAATGCCCTCCTTTTGGATTCTGAGACGGACGGCAGCTCATAATCGTTGATGCAATTCATTTCAAAGAAATAGTGAATCATGTTGCCGTGTCTGGGCGCGCGTTGTCCTGCTGAAAATTGATCCATTGTCTTCCCTATGGTGCTGCATTAATGGTACTAACACAGACTGCAGAATTTCATTGACAGGTTAACGTTTTATTCAAAATGACTGAGAGAAAAATCTGTTTGACCGGGACGCCACTTCCACCAAATCTGTCGCGTTCAAGGACGCAATAGTAAGCAAAACATTTATGTACATGACGGCATACTCGAGCACTGCCGTCAGCATTACTAGTGTTAGACCTTGAATTGTCGGAGAACAAGACCCGTGTCCAGTTTTGGCTTTGATTCAGCTTCTGTCTGGCCCGCAGCACTCTCTAACGTTGGTGAGCGGTTTCATTCACAACGCTTTGTAAGATCTTCTGCAGCGTATTCCATGGTTTAAATATTTTTGTATACTGTTCTAGGAGGAATGGACCTACCATGGCATCCAATCGTTTGCCTCATTGTAGTCGCAGCAGCCGTAAACTTATTCGGTAAGTGACGTTGCTGTAAATACGCTATCGACGTGGCGTTGTCATTAAAGGTTCACCATGTATTGTGCGGGTTAGAATAGGTCGTCAGTACCTTTTGCTTGTCGCAAGAAGCGACTAAATGGGGTAGTCCTTCGGATGAGATCGCAAAATCCGAGCATTCCTGTCACAGCAGGTGTGGTACTATAAAGATCCCCCTACTCAAAGGCCGTACAAACATCAAGCATATGTCAAATTTTGAAGCTCTTCACCGGCGATGGTGACGTCTCCATATGAGTAAAAAATTCTTGAGAGGGACATTAAACAATATTCAACCAACTATTGACCTTGACCATCCAAAATCACTAGATTTGAACCCTAGCAAACATGCTTATCGCAAGAAGCGACTAAATGGGGTGGTCCTTCGGATGAGATCGCAAAATCCGAACATTCCTGTCACAGCAGGTGTGGTACGATAAAGATCCCCCTACTCAAAGGCCGTTCAAATTCATGGGACGAACTGGATAGTTCACCATTTGAATATTACTAGGTTACATTCACAGAATTACACGAGTTTAATTATATACTGTGACGACACTGGCGTGTGCGATGTTTGTTCAGATCGAACTCAGATGCTGGTCAACTACACTTTATGTTCAACGAGGCAGTTCTATTCAAGTGTGTCTCAAGTTTATAGACATAAATTCTAAATGCTGTAACGTAAACGGTAGTACGTAAAGCGTCAAAAAAGTTTATTTAAAGCTATCATTAAACATAAAACTATTTGGATGCATTATTGTCATATCCATCATTGTAGAATGTATAGTTTCGTAGAACATTGTAGAATGTATAGTTTCGTAGAACATTGTAGAATGTATAGTTTCGTAGAACATTGTAGAATGTATAGTTTCGTAGAACATTGTAGAATGTATAGTTTCGTAGAACATTCGGTCGGAGAAACGTAGTATCAGTCATTCTTCCAAAAATCATGATCCTGTGGGGATTCGGGTTAGAATAGGTCCTCAGTACACCTTGATTGTCGTAATAGGCGACTAAATGGGGTGGACCTTCTGATGAGACCGCCAAAACTGAGGCCCCATGTCACAGCAGGTGTGGCACGATAAAGATCATTCCCTGTTTAAAGGCCGTAAGCGTAATTTTCCAGTCCTTCAGCGACAAGAGTGACGTCTCCATATGAGTGCAAAATTCTCGAGTGGGACGTTAAACAATGAACAACCAATTAAATCGAAAAATCATGGGCCAAGCACACTATTTGAATCAAATATTAATGTCACATATGAAACGTTTCATGCGTAAAAATTTCGTCACTGTTTAATGCTTACGTACCATGAATACAATCTGCTGGCAGAGAAAAAACAGAAAATAAAGGTTTTTGCAGAATCTGAAGCAAGTATGCTTCAATGTATCCTTCAAAGTATCATGAATGTAGGGTTCACTCCTATGGTATATACATTTATTCGGAATTGAACCTAGTCATAAATGTACATGGTCAGTAATCTAGAAAATATAGCTGCTTTGCTAATGTTCAGTATCTGAATAAAACCTCTATTATATGCATCTCTAGCGGTATGCCATTAGTTTAGAAGACGATAGTTACTTGGTATTAAACGTACCTCTTTTTGAGCAGAAAAGGTATTGTAGGTATGTAGTGTCGTGAAACCCACCTCCTTTGACTATCATAAATTGAGTAATATTTGTGAATGTCGTAATGAAAATATACCTTTACACAGTAGAATGAATATATTTGCCTCATATTTTTTCTTCTATATATATCATTTCTCCTCAAGAAGATAAAGAACATCATTTCAATTCCTTCACAAAACCGGTATCATATTCATACTTCTGACCTTATACATCTTAAAGGGCATTGGCTGTGAAAGCGCTAACCATTTTTTGTCTCAAAATCTCACAATAGCATAGGAATATATATTAATGACTAACAAAACATTTATTTTGTACAAAAACTAGAGAAACCTAATAAAACTAGGTTAGTTAACCGCTTTTAGTGTAAAGAAATATATAAGGCTCAAATGCTGTCTGACGTGTTTCATACCGATTGTTAAGCCGTTCTTGGCACACTGATTTTGACTGCGGATAACTCCGTTTACCTGATCAGGATATAGGGCTCACGACAGGTGTGACCGGTCAACAAGGGATGCTTATTTCTCCTAGGCACCTGATCCCACCTCTGGTGTGTCCAGGGGTCCGTGTTTGCCCAACTATCTTTTTTTGTATTGCTTATAGGAGTTATGAGATTGATCACTGTTCGTTATTTTCACCTTGCATAAGGAAAAAACATGGTCTTGCAAGACAACAATTATTTAATCACAACAATTACACATTTATGTGCCTGCCTTAAAGTTAAAAAAAAAGGTGTTTGGAATGATTAGATACTTGTGTTATTACTGAAATACATGATGTAGGGCAATTTTCATAGAATACTATTTTTGGTGACAAAATGACATCTAATGCCAATCCAAAAGGAATACTATCATCGTCTATGAGAAGGGGAAGGTCTGATAATTTAAAATGCTTATGTTTCGTGTTCTGAATCTTACTTACCTCTCTTTCCTTAAGTCTAGGACTGTCTATAATGGACTGAATCGTATCTCTCTTTTGTTACATCTTGGACTATCTATAACGGACTGAATCTAACTGAACTCTCTTTCGTTACGTCTCGGACTATCTATAACGCACTGAATCTTACTTATCTCTCTTTTGTTACGTCTCGGACTATCTATAACGGACTGAATCTAACTTATCTCTCTTTCGTTACGTCTCGGACTATCTATAACGCACTGAATCTTATCTCTCTTTTGTTACGTCTAGGACTTCTATAACGGACTGAATCTTACTTATCTCTTTTTTGTTACGTCTAGGAGTGTCTATAACGGACTAGAGTAAAAAAAGTGTTCACCTGTGGGGTTTTCTTATACTTCATGAAATTTTAGAATATAAGGAACCCTCAACTGAGACATGCCTTAATAATGTTTAATCAAAATAGGGACCTGTGATTTGGAAGAGTTACCTGTCCTTGCCCTGTTAATTAGCTCTTATCCTTGAATGAATTTGACTCCACTTTTTTGGCACACTGTTTTTGCCTATAATAGATCTAAAACTTCATTGTTATTTCGGATTTCAAACATTTCGGTTGAGCATCACTGAAGAGACATTATTTGTCGAAATGCGCATCTGGTGCATCAAAATTGGTACCGTATAAGTTTTACATTTGACAAACATTCCATCATAGCCCCGTAACGTTTTTCCAATTGATCATTTTTCTTATAAAATTTACACGAACTATACATACTGGACACCCATTCCAAACTTTTGGTGAACAGTTTCCATCAGCTGAACAAGCTTACCAATGTCTATACAGACGGGTGATCATCTAGTTGGAACAGTTTCCATCAGCTGAACAAGCTTACCAATGCCTATACAGACGGGTGATCATCTAGTTGGAACAGTTTCCATCAGCTGAACAAGCTTATCAATGCCTATACAGGCGGGTGATCATCTAGTTGGAACAGTTTCCATCAGCTGAACAAGCTTACCAATGCCTATACAGGCGGGTGATCATCTAGTTGGAACAGTTTCCATCAGCTGAACAAGCTTACCAATGCCTATACAGGCGGGTGATCATCTAGTTGGAACAGTTTCCATCAGCTGAACAAGCTTACCAATGCCTATACAGGCGGGTGATCATCTAGTTGCCGAAAAGATCAGAAGGGCTGAAACTATATTCGATACAAAATTCCTGACAACCTCATCAGAAAAGACAGCGGGAGAAATTAATAGATTAAAATAAATGAAAGAAAGCAGATTTAATGACGGAATTTCATACCGTCTTTAAAACATTTCATAATTCTACAATTTTTGTGGCATTTTTTCGGTTACCGGGCTCAACCTAATTCAAACCACGTACACTAAATCCAGTACTTGACCTAGGAAAATATCTTAAGCCTGATCATCAGTCATGACGCGGTAGACGTGAGGAAAACGTCCAAAAACAGCGTTATGTCTCCATGCTGAGACCAACTTCCAACATGCATCAAAAGCCAAAGTACAAAACACCATAAATGATGACAACAGTGATGCATACCCTTCTGTCAACATATTCAGGTGATCAAATCTCTATCTACACACTTTGTTCCTCATACCCTTCTGTCAACATATTCAGGTGATCAAATCTCTATCTACACACTTTGTTCCTCATACCCTTCTGTCAACATATTCAGGTGATCAAATCTCTATCTACACACTTTGTTCCTCATACCCTTCTGTCAACATATTCAGGTGATCAAATCTCTATCTACACACTTTGTTCCTATATGATATGACTGTAATATTGACATCATAATGTTACAAGAAACACATCACTGCAAGGGAAATGTTTTCAAAATATTATCTGACTCTAGATGGTATAACATTTCATTACGTTCTAACTCCAATTTTATTACATGCTACGAGAATATAAATTCTTTTCATAAAAAAAAAATTGATGTAATTAACGTTCACCGATCACAAGAAAGTCATTTAGTGAATACTGAAATCATTGATACGATATATACGTGTACTTTTGTGAATTTTAATAGCTTAAAAATGTATTTGCAAATTCTCATTAATGACACTAACATACTTTGATACGATATCGAATAAACAGGATATACATTACCAAATTACAATTTTGTAATGACAAAAACTTCAAAGATTTTTTTTAAAATCCATCCGATAATGATTTGAAGGAGAAAATAATCCTTTGTAACTATATATAGACTTCAATCAGATATAGCTGATATTCTTACCAGGAAAGAACACCTAATGTACAAAATAGTAGATTGTCAGATCGCTTAGCAATAAGATTAGATTTTATTTTAGTTGAAGAAAGAAGAGGACCGGAATATTGGAAATTTTAAAAAATACCTCTTTGTTGACATATATGAATTACATCACAAAACACAAATAATTCGTATATGAAATATTTTTAATCAATAGCATATCAAATGCCCAGTTGAAATCGGACAAAGTTAAAACAATACTTAAAGCCACAATTAAGAGATGTTTCTTTGGTAAAAGATAAGTTCATGAGATATGCATGAACACAGTAAAACTTCTTGAAATCCCTGTTATAATCATATGTTGTCTTCAATGACGCTAGTGTTTTTCTTTCAAACAACAAAACACAAGGTTGTTTGTTTTACTTTTGTTACCTATTGAAAATGACGTAATAAGTTACGAAATACTAGGAGGTCATTCACAATACACATTACACCTAGCAATATAGAACTGACTTTCTTGCAAACTTATTACATAATCATCGCAAACATTATTCAAAAGCTTCTACATTAAAAGAAAAAAATATCTTGCTGTGGCCTTCACTTAGATATATCGACGACGTTTTATCTGTAGTACTCGTTATCATTCATAAGTCGATTTGATATATCTCGGTGAACTTGAAATAAAAGACAGCACAAAGTATTGCATAGCTGGTTCATATTTGGATATCTTATTGAACGTAGATATTAACGGCAAACTAACAACTCAACTTAATGACAAACAAGTTGCCTTCAACTTCTCTATCGTCCACTTCCCATATCTATGTAGCAACATTCTATTATCACCTGCATTATGGTGTTTATGTCTCAACTGACTCAATATGTGAGAGCATGTTATACGTATAATCACTTTTAAATCGAGACAGGCTACTGACAAATATGTCGATGTTACAGGGGTTTTAACCGTCTCGTTATTTTGCAAACTCTTTTGTCGTTCTAATTTACAAATACAAGCAATGAATAGGTTGAATGATGTCTCATGTTATATACAGTATTTTGATTTGAATATGTCTTTGTGAATAGTTCGATATTTAGTATATTTTTTCAGGTTGAATACAGTGAGTATAAATAAAAGTTATTGTGATAAAATGACTTGTGTTCTGTCATTAATAAAATTTCATAGCAATGACATTTATTTAGTGATAATATTAATATTTACGGATGACCTTAGACTGTATTTAATTTAAATATTTTATGGTTCATTGCACCGGAAGTAGTTCGATAAGCTTACCTGTTTTGGTGAGTATTCACTTTCCCGGTGGCACGAGTTCGTGCTACATGTATTTGCTGACAAGTACCTTTATCCAAATTTTATACATGGAAGGTGAAGCAAAAGAACAGTTATCAATCTCATGACTCGTATAAGCAATACAAAATAGAGAGTTGGGCAAACACGGACCCCTGGATATACCAGAGGTGGGATTAGGTGCCTAGGAGGAGTAAGCATCCCCTGTTGACCGGTCACACCCGCTATGATCTCTATATCTTTATCAGGTAAACGGAGTTATCCGTAGTCAAAATCAGTCGTTTAAGTCTCCTGGGATATAAGGATATAATTAATGGCTGATTCGATCGTAATTTAGCAAAGTAACACCTTTACACCTCATGTGGGGATTTTCTTGTACAATTTACTTGGAAGTCTACAACAAAACCCTCTCGGCTACACAACCGAAAATGCAAACCTGTTTTTTTTTATCTGAAAATGGCAACCGCTCTCGTTGAGTTTCCAGTTTCTATTCCATGGTATACCCGGTGAAATAAAACAAAGAAATGATACCTAAGTGTTAGTTTAGCATGAATGCAAAATATGAAAATCCACCATACCACTTTACTATAATACTATGACGAGAAATTGTACAACTAAAATAAGTGTATGTGCAATTTAACTGTTAGTTTGACATCAAATGATAATAATAAGCTTGATTGATGCTAGGTTTTTAATTGGAATCTCAATGTATTGTTATCCGTTCAAAATAAAAAGAAGGGAGAAAAAATAGGGGTTGTCTAACATGTAGCAAACTTGGATCTGCATAATAATAAATGTTGTGCCGTCAGAGGGGTTAGTGTATCACCACTGCCATGAGGGAATGGCCCCATCAGGAACTGACACAAACAATATTACATGGGGTCAGAAGTGATGGGATCTACCACCTTAACATGAGGGACGCCAACAAGCATGGATATATGCGGTATTTCATCATCGTTCATGGACTAGTCCAATTCGAATTTGCATAACGCATGGAAGAAGTTCTAACAATATGTTCAAATTGTAATCTCAGCTCCTTTGAAATAGAAACCGGAATAGATTTTTTTTTATCTTCTCCAATGGATTGGTAAAAATAGTTGTGACATTTACAACACTATTTCACCGTTCTTAGCCTTAAATGCATATGACTTTGGTATGTAGGGGTAGGTGATGATGGCGAATAAAATAGTACACTCGAAATTTTCAAAATGGTGGAAATTTAAAAAAAAAATGGCCACCGAAACGCGTCAATTTTTCAATGTTTTCCGATCTCAACAAAATTTGGTATATAGGAGTGATTGAAGATGGCAAATAAAATGAAGACACCATTTTCAAAATGACTGCTAATCACACATTACATTCTTAATAAAACTTTACTTCAATTGTGAGTCCTTGTTTAATTCTATGAAAGAGGTTCTGAAAATGTTTTAAAGGCATTTCCAGCATCCCACATGCTGTTGGGGATACAGTGCAACTTTGCTTTATAGGGGAATTCCTGCCCAACACTTCAATTTTTCGATATCCGATCTCAACAAAAGTTGGTATGTAGAGGTGGTTGAGGATTAAGAATAAGATAGTGAACTTAAAATTTTGAAAATGCCCACAGAAAATGTACAATCTCAACAAACTGTTGGTAGTAGGAGGTAATTGAGGATGGCGCATAAAATGATAAACTCGTAATTATCAAAATGGCCAAAATTTTCAAAATAGTCTTTGAATTATTCAGTGTTGTCCGATCTCAACAAATGTTGGTAATAACAAGTAGTTGAGGATGGCGAATAGAATTGTGAACTCGAAATTCTGAAAATGACTGCTATTTTCAAAATGTCAAGCAAATATGCATCTAATTTCAACCTTTGGCAATCTCAACGAAATTTGGTAAGTTGAGGATGACGAATAAAATGGTAGACTCCACGTTTATCAAAATAGTTAAAATTTTCAAAACAGCCTCTGAAAACGCATCCATTTTTCGAAGTTGTCCGATCTAAACAAATTTTAATATGTAGTAGTAGTTGAGAATGGCGAATAAAATGGTAATCTCTAAATTTTGAAAATAGCCACCATTTTCAAAATGACCACCGAAAACGTCTAAAATTTCTGAATAAAACTTAAACGTATGGGGAAGCCCTGTTCACATTTTATTCAGCGGTTTCTGAAAATGCTTTTCAAAGAATGTTCAAGATTTTACACGTCCTAGGGTATACAATCAAAATTATTTATAATTCATTTAGGTAAAGCTTTAAAAGGGGTGGAGTTTCATGAGTGCTTGAAATCCACGCTTTAATCGACCGGTTTTAAGCTTTACACAAAACGGAAATAACTGTTTTACACGTGAAGGTGGTGAAATTTACCATTTCGTTTTCACAAGTAATATAGTTAATCTTAAAGTATTTTATCTGAAATATGAAGAAAGAAACGGAATACATTTATTTGTGTTTATCTACTCGTTAATTCTTACAGTAAGAAATTACACAAAATGACAGATTCGTCCATAGGTACACTCACAACGGATCCTTCACTATTACAAAAATCCACGGTCAATACAACGTGTAAACCAGTGTAAAGAAATGTAAAACAAGTTACACCAATACTTGAAATTTTCGTAGAGAACAATACGAATGTTAATTTACGTAACATTGTAGATGTAAAGATAAAGATGGAAACTTGTGTGCTGACATGATAAATTCTGTGAAACATTGAATTTGCATATTTTACTGTTTTGTAAAAATAGATAAAATACTAGTTAAATCAATTTAATCACTACACTGTGCGTGTGTGTGCGTTTGTGTGTGTGTGAGAGAGAGAGAGTGTGTGTGTGTGTGTGAGAGAGAGAGAGAGAGAGAGAGAGAGAGAGAGAGAATAAAGTTGTAATAGTTGGATGCATTGGAAGTATTTAAATGTATCCTTAATGTCAGGAATTCAAGTAGAGTCTGCATATTCTGATGTGAAATACTATCAGTGCCACGCACGTTAAAAAAATTCCCATTTCTTTCTAAGATACATGTATTCAAGTTCACAGTTTTTAAGAGCTATTTCAAAGTTGAAACATGTGTTTGGTTATCTATAAGTAATCCATAAATATATATGTTTTATTCAAACAACGCTTCCTATGATGTATGATTTAAGAATATGTTTCATCGGTTTTAGGATTGAGGTAAAGTCCAAAAATAAATGTTAATGGATTCCTTGCAATAAATCCCCAATGTCTGACAATATGCATAAATATATTGCATAAGTCTTGAACAACAGGACACTTTCAAAGTATATGATAACTTGTCGCTTCATGTGTAGTACAAAAGTTGCATGATTTCCTGTTTTTCAATCCTGTTTTAAACAAAAATGTATTAGTTATTAGAATATGATGGTTGATCTGTATCCATTGCAGTTTGGTACTTTTAGTATTGATGACTGGTGACTGATATATAGTTCTCCATCCTAATTCTGATAGAGTAAAGTACACTTCCATTTTGGTTTGTAGAATGATGTGACATTTTCATTCAAGTTTAAGGCAGAATACATCCCTCTAGTGCTCTTTTTGAATGAACAATAAAGTATAATATAAGAAGGTATAAAGAACTTCAGCATATCTTTTATTTCAACTTCAGAATACTTGCGCGTGGAATGTCATACAATGGAATTTTAAACTGGGAAAAACTACGGTATCTCTTCAGGTGGATATATATTGATTATATCATATACTCTGATAAAGCAGGTGGATATATATTGATTATATCATATACTCTGATACACCAGTTGGTTAAAGACATAAATGAATTGAGCGTCTCAAGGTCATGTCTTACAAGTTTCGTTTAGCTCCAGCCGAACGTTTAAAAGAGCAGTTAATCTTCCAATTTGTGGGAAAGGTAGCGACGGAAATTTATTCTGAATTCCAAAATTATGGAGCAATTTTTAACATGCATTTCAATAGATTTGATCAGTTGTTAAAAAACAAATTGACATTGCTAGACTATTTACTGTTTGAACTTAAAGTACAAAAATCATTTTACGACCTTGGACCGGTTCTGGTCCACTGATAAATATATCTTACTTTACATATGAATGCATTTAAACTTAATTACACAACTATATAATGATTTGGCTTAAGGATGGCGAGGCTTTGCAAAGTTTATCTGATTGAAACAGTAATGTTTTGTATATACTTAAAAAACCAACTTATATTGATAATGTTCCTATAAAAAAATCAGTGATACGCATAACGTGATTGCATGACGATCCAGAAAAAAAAGATTTTAGCGAGGCCTGTGACATGAAAGTACCAATTATCTATCATTATCATAGTACAAATTACTTAGTACGTAATCTATATCATTCAAGCGTTTACTATCTCCCTCACGGATAGCTCTTATCCTTAGAGGAATTTGACTCCACTCTTTTGTCACACTGTTTTTCTCTATAATAGCTCTAAAACTTCATTGTTATTTCGGATTTCAAACATTTCGGTTGAGCATCACTGAAGAGACATTATTTGTCGAAATGCGCATCTGGTGCATCAAAATTGGTATCGTATAAGTTTTACATTATGACCCCTGGGTCGAGGCCTCTGCTGGTGGACTGTTAGTCCCCGAGGGTCTCTACAGCCCAATAGCTACATGTAAGTACTTCGTTACTAGTTTGAAAATACGGATGTATATTTAATTGCTGTTATAAAATTTAGAAATTCATTTCAAAATTAAGGATTATCTCCCTCACGCATAGCTCTTATCTTTTGTCACACTGTTTTCCCCTATAATAGCTCTAAAACTTCATTGTTATTTCGGATTTTAAACATTTCGGTTGAGCATCACTGAAGAGACATTATTTGTCGAAATGCGAATCTGGTGCATCAAAATTGGTACCGTATAAGTTTTACATAGTACAACACGATTGTTATGATAAGCATCCTGGGGAGTTAGGTTCAATAAACATGTTTCTCATACACATGTGTTGTATATGACAAGGGCTGTGAATAGGGAATTCTCAATGTGTCGGAAAGGGGCAACGACAAATGGGGAAGGGATAAAATTCCATCGATATTCTATTTGATTACGGGAGATAATCGGGCTATCTTCTCATTCCAAAACATAACTTAGTGGATGGTACTGAAAATTTGAATGCTTAACCCCTTTAAAGCGTAAAACTTTGGAAAATCTGCATGAAATTATTCTTTCTTTCTCCGAAAAGATCAAAATATTTTAATTGATACTTAAT
Source organism: Ostrea edulis (assembly GCF_947568905.1). NCBI lineage: Eukaryota > Metazoa > Mollusca > Bivalvia > Ostreida > Ostreidae > Ostrea > Ostrea edulis. Next base: position 100,898,555 of record NC_079165.1, on the reverse strand, counting down.
TTATCATCATTTATAAATTATAAATATATCTGGTGTACTGATATAATTTAAGAATATTTTACACGATTATTATTTATGTGTGTTGTCAGTTTTTTGAAATTTTGTTGCTACGTTTTACACGTATCGGAGGCTATAATTAATCATGTCCCTTTCAGAAGTAAATATCCTTTTTAAAAAGCTTCCCTGGGATATGGACTTTGGCGATAACGTGGTTAAATCATGTTGTACCCAAAAGACATATATGATCAGTTAATTTGATCATATATTGCCCCACTCCATAGTTTAGTCAAGCATTCATAATTGTTATCTGAATACTCATCTGCATTTAAGACAAACAAACAACATAGTGTTTTAGAATTTAACACTAACAACCCGCTGTTCACCATTAATATGCGATGACCAACAAACGATGAATCGAATGATCGTAATATGCTTATCAACGGCAAATTAACAACTCAACTTTATAACAAATAGGGTGCTTTCAGCTTCTCCATTATCAACTTCCCATATTTATGTAGCAATAGTCCATCATCACCTGCATATGGTGTTTATATCTCTCAACTGATTCGATATACAAGAGCTTGTACTGCGTATGATCAGTTTTTGAATCGAGGCAGTTATTGACAAACAAGTTGATGTTACAGGGATTTCAACAGTCTGTCTAAAGTCAGCATTTCGTAAATTATATGGTCACTATTGTGATCTACTTTGCCCATACATTTGTTGGTCAAATGCTGTTTGACATGTTTCATACCGATTGTTAGGCCGTTCATGACACACTAATTTTGACTCCATTTACCTGATCAAGACATCGGGATCATGGCGGGTGTGACCGGTCGACAGGGGATGCTTATTCCTCTTAGGCACTTGATCGCACCTCTAGTGCGTCCAGGGGCCCTTGTTCGCCCAGCCCTTCATTTATATATATATATTAGTACAACTTTGTTTGTCACAAGAAAGGGACGAGTCGTCCCTAACACATATTGAATTGTTCGTGTCGTTGGTCATATCGGTGCTTTTTATTTTCTTGATGACCTTGTCTCCACTATGTGGATCCAACACTTCATACGACCATTCATCACGATAAATTAAAGACTATACTTTTTGACATCATAGACAGTTGCTTCTTCAGCAAAAATGGAAAACGGAAATATTCATATCTAGTGATGTCACCAAAAAAAATTATTCTGTTAAACGCCACTCTGATTTCACGCACAAGTACTATGAAGTTGAAATAAAAAATATGCTAGAGTTCCTCTTTGGTGATCATGTCTTCCAACAGTCTGTTTGAATTTCCATGGGCACAAATTGTGCTCCTTTGTTAGCTGACCTGTTTTTAAATTCATATGAAGCAGAATTTATTCAAAAACTTCTACATGAGAAGAAAAAATATCTTGCTTTGGCCTTCAATTCGATATTCAGATTTATCGACGTTTTATCAATTAACAATAATAATTTTCATTCATATGTCGATTCGATATATCCCTGTGAATTCGAAATAAAAGACACCACAAAGTCGTCCACTTCTGCTTCATACTTAGATATTTTATCGAGGCAAGTTACTGACAAACAAGTTGATGGTACAGGGATTTCAACAGCCTCGATTGAAGTCAGTATTTCGCAAATTCTATGGTCGTTATAACGATCTAGTTCGTCAATACAGCCTATCATTGGGTAAAATGTTGTATGACATGTTTCATACTGATTGTTAGGCCGTTCTTGGCACACTGATTTTGACTACGGATAACTCCGTTTACCTTGTCAGGATATAGGGCTCACGGCGGGTGTGACCGGTCGACAGGGAATGCTTGCTCCTCCTAGGCACCTGATCCCACCTCTGGTGTGTCCAGGGGTCCGTGTATGCCTAACTATCTATTTTGTATTGCTTATGGGAGCCATGAGATTGATCACTGTTCGTTATCTTCACCTTTCTAGATATCGAGTATTGTTAGATTTTAGTGGTGTTTTGTATCATTATTTATCCACTGCATTACTTGATCTGCCTGTATACCCATTTTCTTGTTTATATCATAGTTTGTTTCAACCACCCACCCACCCTTTTACACTTCATTTATTTGCCATTGTTTTTGAGCATGTGTCTTTTGTCGTTTGACTCGTATTTGGTGCTTACATGTAACTCGCCTTAATTGAATTCCCAATACAATATAACTAAACGTACCACTTTTCTTCTTTCGTTTCGGCCTTGGTTGTCGACCATGTGTTTTCTAGTTGTGCCATTGTTGTATTGTTCCAGATTCTTCTTCCGAAACAGTATTTCAACGTGTAACTCGGTTTACTTCATTTCGGCCTTGAATATCGACCTTGTGATTTTAAATACCATTAGTGACTCGTTTCACATATTTCTGTTTTATAAAAACAGCAATTCAAGCACAACTCGTATAACTTCGTTTCGACCTCCAGCTTTCAATCTATGCCATTACTGTGTTCTGGATTTTTGTAATACTAAACAGTAATTCATTCAAATCTATTCTAGTGGTAAATTTAATTCAACATACGATTTATTTTATGGGGTTCACGGCGGGTGTGACCGGTCGGCAGGGGATGCTCACTCCTCCTAGGCACCTGATCCCACCTCTGGTATGTCCGAGGATTCGTGTTTGCCAAAATCTCTAGTTTGCATTGCTTAGAGGAGTTATGAGATTGATCACTGTTCGTTATCGTCGCCTTTGATATGAAATCAGTTGACGTATTAATGTGCGCAAACGCCTGCTTCAGAAAATATATGGCACAGCAAAATTAGTAGGAAACAGCGTACCATCTCTTATGCTAAGGCAAGTATCTGAAAAACACAACAAGAGTACCGCAAACGGTACATAATACGCCCGTGAACTGCTTACATAGGGTTTTTTCTTGTGCTATAATTTGTATAACTTTGCTTCAGGTAGCTTCAGCCATCATGAGGCTGTGACAAACTTTCATATGAACTAAAGGGCCTTAGCTTAAAAATCGAGATTTCCTCAAAATGGACCAAGTTCAACAACCTGTAATTTTTTTTAAAAAATGGAAGAAAATCAAAATCCTTCCACAGATGCACATCTTCAATACCCATACAAACACTCCACAAAATAAAATGGTCTTCACTTGAAAACTGTGGGAGGAGTTTGGCAGACAAATTATGTACCCTCCATAAAATATTAATTTCCAAATAGACTAAGTTCAACAACCTGTAATTTTCTCAAAAATTGTAGAAAATCAAAATCCATCCCACATGCACATCTTCAGTACCCATAAAAACACTCCATAAAATAAGAAGGTCCTCACTTGAAAACTGTGGGAGGAGTAGGGCAGACAAATTATGTACCCTCCATAGAATATTAATTTCCAAATAGACTAAGTTCAACAACCTGGAATTTTCTCAAAAATTGTAGAAAATCAAAATCCATCCCACATGCACATCTTCAATACCCACACAAACACTCCACAAAATAAGAAGGCTCTCACTTGAAAACTGTGGGAGGAGTAGGGCGGACAAATTATGTACCCTCCATATAATAATTATTTCCAAATAAAGGGGCAAAACTCCTGGAAACAAGAGATGTTTGTAAAACACATATGCCCCCATGGTGCAAAATTGAAAAGGGTTATACACACGCATTATTTAATTGATAGTAGTATCATCAATTTAAAATATTGAGCAGACAATATCTTCCTATGTCAAGAGTGAATTGACCATGTGACCTAAAATTCAATAGAGGTAATCTACTCCGTATGCTGTACCAGTGTACCAAGTTTGGTGTCAATCAAGCAAATAATTCTTAAAATATAGGAGACAATATATTACTATGTCCAGTTCAACATTTGACTTTTGACCTCAAAATCAATATGGGTCATCTTCTCCTGAAGATGTACCAGTGTACTAAGTTTGATGTCTGTCAAGCAAAAGGGTTATCAAGATATTGAGTGGACAGTATATTACTATATCCAGTTTGACCCTTGACCATGAGACCCCAAAATCAATAGGAGTCATCTTCTCCTGAATATACACCACTGTACTAAGTTTGATGTCTGTCAAGCAAAGGGTTCTCAAGATATTGAGCGGACAGTATATTCCAATGTCCAGTTTGACCCTTGACCTTTGACTATGTAACCTCAAACTCAATAGGGGTCATCTTCTTCTAACGATGTACCATTGTATCAAGTTTGATGTCTGTCAAGCAAAGGGTTCTCAAGATATTGAACGGACAGTATATTCCTATGTCCAGTTTGACCCTTGACCTTTAAACATGTGACCTCAATATCAATAGGGATCATCTTCTCCTGAAGATGTACTAAGTTTGATGTCTGTCAAGCAAAGGATTCTCAAGATATTGAACGGACAGTATATTCCTATGTCCAGTTTGACCTTTGACCATGAGACCTCAAAATCAATAGGGGTCATCTTCTCCTGAAGATGTACCAGTGTACCAAGTTTGATGTCTGTCAAGCAAAGGGTTCTCAAGATATTGAACGGACAGTATATTCCAATGTCCAGTTTTACCCTTGACCTTTGACCATGTAACCTCAAACTCAATAGGGGTCATCTTCTTCTAAAGATGTACCAGTGTACCAAGTTTGATGTCTGTCAAGCAAAGGGTTCTCAAGATATTGAACGGACAGTATATTCCAATGTCCAGTTTGACCTTTGACCATGTGACCTCAAAATCAATAGGGGTCATCTTCTTCTGAAGATGTACTGGTGTACCAAGTTTGATGTCTGTCAAGCAAAGGGTTTTCAAGATATTGAATGGTCAGTATATTCCTATGCCCAGTTTGACTCTTGACCATATGACCTCAAAATCAATAGGGGTCATCTACTCCTTAGGATGTACCAGTGTGCCAAGTTTGATGTCTTTCAAGGAAACACTGGTACATCCTAAGGAGTAGATGACCCCTATTGATTTTGAGGTCATATGGTCAAGAGTCAAACTCAAAATATTGAGCGGACATTATATTCCTTTGTCCAGACTAAATTTTACCCTTGACCTTTTGACCTGAAAAACAATAGGGGTCCTCTTCTACTCATAATCAACCCACATATGAAATATCATTATCATCAAGTGAATGGTTCTCAAGATATTGAGCGGACAACATGTGGTCTACCGACCGACCCACCGACAGGTGCAAACCAATATGCCCCTCTTATCTGAAGGGGGGGGGGGGCATAAAAAGGTAGAAATGGATCAAAATTGCAGTATGATCTAGAGTGACCCACAAAGAAGCTACACAGCAAGTTTCTGCATGATATGTGAAAGGGAAATGAAATTATAAAGAGAAAACCCTGAACGGACGGACGGACGTACATACATCGCTGTACCATAATACGTTCCGTCTAAAGACGGGCGTATAAAAACAGCAGGCAGTATCCAAATCATAAAATATGGACATATACGATATGGGATGGGTGGATGGGATTTTGGATAGATGGAATAATACAGTGGCTATCAGAAAAGGATATTTCTCAAAATATTTCTTCGACTGCTCTGGTTGAAGGCAGCATCAAAAAGGAGGTTGATCATGATGCGATTAACATTTATACGGGCCCCAATATCCTGCACCCGATTTTATGCAAGCATTTCTCGTAAAATAAAGGTATCTACAAAATGTTTTTTATATGGAAATATGTGCTATTTTTTAAACACACAAACTATTATTCATAATGTAAGATGGTAAAGATAGCGCATTCAGATGTACGAGTGGAAATCAAGACTGTTATCTTATGAGAACCTTAGATTTAATACTACATATAGATCTGTGATCGTTTTAATCGAAATGAAATTGCTTTAATGCAAAATATTTATTTGTAGGAAAATTTTCAACATGCACTCGCTAGTGTCATAGTGTATATTTTGCTTTTACTGCCACCTGGTTAATTCAAAACCTTTTTGATATAAATAAATGTATTTTTGAATTTTATTTCAATTTAATGGAATCAATTACAAGTTTTACTATGTTAACGATAATCAGAGATAAAACAACAATTATTGTTGTACTGATTTAAATTCTTTACACATTTGTCCAAAAATATCCCGTGAGGATCCGGGTTACAATAAATCCTCAGTATCCCCTTGCTTGTCGTAAGAGGCGACTAAATGGGGCGGTCATTCGGATGAGACCGCAAAAACTGAGGTCCCGAGTCACAGCGGGTGTGGCACGATAAAGACCCCTCACTGCTCAATGGCCACAAGCGCCGAGCATAGGCCTAAATTTGTAGCCCTTCATCGGTCTTGGTGACGTCTCCATATGAGTGAAAAATTCTCGAGTGAGAAATTAATCAAGACACAGGGGCTAAGTCCGTTTTGGGCCCGAACCCTGTGATACAATAGTATCACAGGGTTCGGGCCCAAAACGGGCTTAGGCCCTGTGAATCAAGATACAATCAATCCATCCAAAAATAAATACTTGTAATTCTTTTTAGGAAACGCTTGTTTATTTTTCCCTTTGACATCCATTTTCAGTAGAAGTAGTTTATCAGTACTTATCAAGTATTCTTGAACATTCATTGAATAAATTGGAAGCCTTTCACTGCCTGACTTAACAATAGTTGTCACTAGTGAAATTCTGCTGTGAGTTGCCAACATACACGTTTCGACAGCGACTTCGTACGGAAATGAGACTACTTACAAAACAAATTCAAACTGGACAAATATTCACTTATTTTTATATAAGTAAGTCAAGGTAAATTATTTTTTTATAATTTCAAACCAATAGACCAATGGAAATTTAGCTGTTTAGCATTATGTTAAGAGTAAAATTACAACACGCCTGACCGCCTGAGACGTCTGTTTCTTAGATGGGCAAGGACGAAAATATACGATGGCTCAGCGGTCGGGCTAGCTTAACAGTGGGTGTACAACAACAAATGCCATAATAAGCATAACAAAACTATCAAAAAATCAGAAATGGCAAATTTTGAACAGGGCTGTGGACTTTGGAGTGGAGCTAGCGTTGTGGCTGAATCATTGTTTGCAGGGGCGGATCCAGGAATTGCAGTTACAGGGGGCAACACTTTATGAGGCAGGGGGTCTGGGGGTGAAGCCCTGGTGGGGGCCCAAGGGGCGAAGCCCCTGGAAGCTCCTGGATTTTACAGATTTTATAGGGCTTGAAATATATCTCCTATTTAGTATTTTGTACTATTTTCTATCATTTTTTATGAGGTGAAATTAATAAAATGACGCAAATTTTAAGGGGTTTTTTTTGGAAAAAATTAAGTTTTCCCAATAAAGTAATTCAAGAAATCAATAGATTTTGTCATTTATTTCTCCGGGAGTGGAAGAAATTATTGCTTCTTACATTGTTTAGTACATTTTTCTGAATTTTACCTTAAAGACCTTAAAAAAAACCAAAAAAAAAAAAAAAAAAAAAAAAAACACCGTACGGTTTCTCCACGGATCACTGAATGTGGGCGGAGCGGAGTCAAGTCAACTCGTACCCTAACCGACTCGTACCCAGGTCAACTCGTACCAAATAGGTCAACTCCTACCCAAAAAGTAAAAGTCAACTCATACCCAAGAATCTGGTTACGAGTTGACTCCTCCTCTTCAATTGATGACAACTCGTACCTAAGCGATATATCACTTATATGCGCATACATATTTTGCATTATGGGCAGATTCTTGGATACGAGATGACTTTTGCCTTTTGGGTACGAGTTGACCTATGTGGTACGAGTTGACCTATGTGGTACGAGTCGGTCAGGGTACGAGTTGACTAGAAATGGCGGAGCTTATCCATGGTCAATGTTATTTACCTGGCCAAGAGATCAGTTGTTGTGTATATTTTTATGATATACACAGGAAATTTCTCAGGTTATCACAAATTATGCTTAGTGTCTTGATTTGTGCAAAAAAAAATAAATTAAAATTTCTACCTACATGCATTCCGCATTTCTATTTCCCGTAAACCTTCAAACTTGGTCATATTTATGTATTGCAGATAACAGGTTTAGCCCATTTCTAAACCTTTGCTTTTTAAAACTTCTAATTAAATTGTTATATATCGTATAAATAATTTCCTAAATATAATATTACCCGGCGTTTCCGGGCACTTCCTGGTGCCCTGGGAGTTCGCGGTGTCGTGGGTGTAGTAGGTAAAATATCCATGTTTCGAGAGAATGAATAAATCCAAGTAGATCTGTGTACATGTACAACCACATGAAGAATGATCAAGATACCCCTCATTATGGGCCGTCTGTAGGGTTTCTGTGGCTGTAGTGTTTGCGTAATGGTGGTATCCCTAACAGCTGACACGAAGTCTACCCCCCCCCCCCCCTCCTCTCTCTCTCTCTCTTTAGGGTTTCTGTGGACGTAGTGTTTTTTAACGATAGCATCCCAAACAGAAGCTGACATGAAGTCTACACCCCCTCCTCTCTCTCTCTTTAGGGTTTATGTGGACATAGTGTTTGTGTAACGATGGTATCCCAAACAAAAGCTGACTCATTGCTAGTCTACCCCCCCCCCCCCTTTCTCTCTCCCTTACTCTCAATCATTGACTAAATGAATAATTATTGTCATACGTATGCAACACTATTGCCATGCCATATTATTTCATCTATATTTTTGCTACAGTTTTACACATCCCCCCCCCCACTCTCTCTTTATAAATATAAAACCGTGATAAATTATAAATAGCCCAATAACTCTCTCTCTCTCTCTCTCTCTCTCTCTCTCTCTCTCTCTCTCTCTCTCTCTCTCTTTATAAATATAAAACCGTGATAAATTATAAATAGAAATATCTCAATAACTTATTTATGCTTTTTTACTATCGTTTGATTTCTGATTGTGTAATTTATAATCCATGTGGTATCTCAAACAGAAGCATTTTTATACCCCCCGCAACAAGTTGGGGGGGGGATACTGGAATCGGGTTGTCCGTCTGTCTGTCTGTCCGTCCGTCCGTCTGTAGACGCTTTGGTTTCCGGGCTCTAAAGCATTATCCTTTCCACCTACCGTCACCATATCATATATATGGACTACCCATGGGATGAAGATGTTCCCTATCGATTTTGGGGTCAAAAGGTCAAAGGTCAAGCACACTGGACATCGAAGTAGCAATATGGTTTCCGGGCTCTAAAGCGTTATCCTTTCCACCTACAGTCACCATATCATACATATGGACTACCCATGGGATGAAGATGTTCCCTATCGATTTTGGGGTCCAAAGGTCAAAGGTCACGCGCACTGGACATCGAAGTAGCAATATGGTTCGGTTTGTCATGCCATTTGTTTTTTACACTCAGAAAAGAGATAGTTTATACTTATTACCAACACCCTTTGGGAGATTGGGGTAAGCGGGGGGTATTCTTAGTGAGCATTGCTCACAGTACCTCTTGTTTAAACTACTGTAACAGTTTTACGCATGGGCAATATAACCATTATACATGTTGATGTGCTGCGCCAATAAAGAATTGTTCATGTTTTTATAAATATAAAGCCACAATAAATCATTAATATAAAATATTCCAATAACTTATGGGTTTTTTTTAATTATTATTATTATTGTTTGATTTCTGATTGTTTAATCTATAATACATGTATAAAGATGGAGAGAGAAAATACGATGATAAATTGCATTGTATAGGGGACGTTAGAAATACATGTACAACTATTCTAGGTGCGAGTCAATGCTATCAAAACTCAGGTATATTGGGGCTTTCCTCGAGATCTAAAGACTGCCGGTCATCATTAGCCATGATTGTTATCAAAACATCTTTCCCGGGTAGAGGTAGACCATGGTCTCTGCAAACGTCAATCAACCTAAGCTCTATTGTTAAAAGTTTGATTGACCGGCGGCTTATCATTGATCACCACACAGGTAAAATTTGGGGGCGTTAACTTAGAGTTGGGTCTTTTTGAAAATTTGAAAAAATGCCCCCCCCCCCTTAAATCCGCCACTGGTTTGTAAGGCTAATTATAATACCCATATCTTGCTGTGAACTTCGGAGTGGAGCTAGCGTTGTGGCTCAATCATTGTTTGTAAGGCTCATTATAATACCTGTATCTTAAACGAACTTGGCATTAATTCCACCGATTCTTTAAATTCGTATCCAGATTCTGAATTATCTGATAATTTACAAGCTGCAGATGTAGCTACCCTTTCATTTTTCAAAATTTTGTATCTATTTTTCAATCTCAGTGTTATTTAATAGTGCATTGGAAATGGGTCTATAGAACTTTTCACAAGGTTTAAGTTCTACAACATTAGAATGGTGATGTCTCATATCAAGGTCGGGAATTTTTACTGGTTTGGTTGATCTTACAAGATCTGTATGTTTGTCTCTTGTGTTTATCTCTGTCCAATTTGTCAATTCTCGAATTGTTGCAAGCCAAATAAGAAAGTAGCTGTGTGTTTACACGCACCACCTCCACTACAAAGGTATATTTCTGTGCAGGATTATTTAATTTGAAAATATTTTATATTTATAGCCTAATCATAGAGATACAAAACAATGAACAGGAGCTGTGTGGATAGCTCAACAATTATTGGTTGATTTCTGGCACCGTTTGTTTTTATATTTCTACCAGCTTTCCACTTCACTCTTAAAGTATCAAATACACTTTTCCCAACAGACTGGTTGACTATCGTGGTATTACATGCCCTTTCCACCAAGTTAATTGGCCGATACCTTCGAGTCTGATTGGTTTAAATACTTCAATGTGATTGACTAATAATTTGAAACTCCTCATTTTACGTTTTTGCATCACATAAATGAACATCTTTGTATTCTGAAAATTCGAGAGGTAACAGCAGTGTTCATATTAAAGTGAAATAAAGATTTAGAAAGAAAAGTAACAGTTTGCCGGATATGAAGGAGGAGATGTGTGTACATTTGCTTTTATGGATAACAGCAGTTATTGTAGGCAAGTTATTCAGTTCATTTCTGTAAAAGAAGTGAGTAATCTTAAAATCTATCACTGGAGGAATGAAATAGCATATATTATTTACGATTATGATTCTTTTCGTAACCAGACATTTATAACAAGGACGATCGTTAAAAAGATATGAGAGTATAAAACTATTTCATATTATCATTTAAAGTTTATTTGAAGTTTAAATGTTTTGTAACAGGTGTATTTGCATAACTCGTAATCTTAAGTTGAGTAATACATTGCACCAACTGTCCCGAACAATTACATAGTTAGCTATCCCGTGGGGATCCGGGTGAGAATAGGTCCTTAGTACCCCTTGCTTGTCGTAGAAGGCGACTAAATGGGGCGGTCCTTCGGATGAGACCACACAAACCGAGGTCCCGTGTCACAGCAGGTGTGGCACGATAAAGACCCCTCCCTGCTCAAAGGCCATAAGCGCCGAGCATAGGACGAAATTTCGCAGCCCTACACCGGCAGCGGTGACGTCTCCATATAAGTGAAATGATCTCAAGAGGGACATTAAACAATATTCAATCAATCAACATATTTTGCTTGTTGGGAAAACAAGTATTTTTGAAATCACTATGTAACAAAGGACAGAATAATCGAATGATTATATGTTCTCAATTCTTTATTCTTATGCATTCTGACAGTAAACATTATTTTGTTCTGATCGTTGCATATCTTCTTTGTATGACTGATAAGTGGGGTGGGGTGGCTTGAGGAGTAAGCATTCTGTTAACTGGGCACATCTGCCGCGAGTCCTCTATCTTGATATTTAGGTACATGGAACAATCCGTAGTCAAAACTAGTATTACAATTGGTAAGAAAACGGTATTTCCATATACATGTAAGATCATTGAAAAAACCATGTAATTTGTGAAATCCATGTAAGATCAGCTTAGCTGTTTGTAGCCTGCTTAAATTGGACATATTACAACATGCTCTTGAGCATAGAATAAGTAGGGAGACAAATATGTAAAGACCTGACAATACTGTAGAAGTAGATTATTTGTGGAGAATTAAATTTTGGTATTTTCGTTGGCAGAGTTTTAACCCAAATATTTAATTAAATAAAAGCAATTTAAATAAACGGTGGCGCGGTTATGTAATCTGCTTTTATATGGAATCCATGCTGTCTTTCAGCTGCGGGCTCGATAACAATGTACATGTACATTTATATTTGTGCATTTTAGTGATCTGTAACATGTTCCTATCAAATACAGGTAACACACTGTGTAAATGATGATAAATACGCAAAGAACTGATTTTAGGAGAGTCGTTTTCGTTCAATTATTGCAGACTCATTGATTTATTAAACAAAATGTTCAAAACAAAGTGAATATGGGCATTTTCAAAAGAAAAAACACACAACTTTTGTGTTCTATACATTTCTTGAAAACATACAGGGATTTTCAAAACAGAATACCATAATTTCTTTTATGTAACTCGATTACTATTCTATTTTTTTTTTACCCGTGTGTTGTTGATGATGACGTATAATTGTGACTCGGTTCAATGACGATCACTTCGTTATTGACATTTTTCCTGAATCATCGAAGAATACTTGATATAAGAAGAGAAAAGGTGGCTACTAGTAGCCAGCTACTTGAACCAGTAAAAGTTAGCTACTAGTAGGTATGAAATGAAGGTTACTGAGTTTGAATATGATTATCTATCAGGGTTTTTTTTCTAAAGATGCGAGGAATCGTATGAAATTATCTGGTAGCTGGCTGTGAATAATTAAAACCTTTATATCTTGTAGTAGCTGGCTACCTTTAGTAGCTGGCTAGTAATAACTGGCTACTAGTATCTAACTTTTCGTGGTTCAAGTAACTGGCCACTAGTAGCCAACTTTTCTCTTGTTTAAGTAGCCAATTACTAGTAGCGGGTTACTAGTTGCTAACTCTACCAATCTGAATACATGTTGTACTTATAGGGGCGTATAGTTGTACACTTCCTACAAAATGGGATGGAGAGTGGCATGATAGCAGCGAGACAACAAAGGACATCACATTCACTCGCTCTGATAACTACGTGGAGGGATGGAATCACCAAGTATTCTCGGACACTCTGACGTCATGGACGTGTATAGCCGATGATTCTTCCAACAATCTACTGCTATTTAAGTGAATGCAATCGTTTATGTTGCTTTTTCTTAGAATTGTATGTAGACCACCCAGTGTTAAGATTAACACTAATGCATCAATTAATTGTATTTCAAGGTCAAATCAAACAGCTACCCGTCACGGCTTTGTAATGAACGTGTATCGCTGTATAAAATGGGAGAAGACAACAGATTACTCATATACGTATCTAATCCACGCAGGTAAGTAGTTTTGTGATTTTTCAATGCATCTGTGTCTTTTCATAACGTGTATTTCTTATTGGATATTTCATTTACTTTAATCTAGTGTTTAAATTCATCACTTAATTCTTGTAAATATAAACTAATTTGAGATTAATTACAAATGTTTCGTGGTTTCTAACTCAATACATACACAAGGATTTTTTATCAGAATTATGCATTTGTTAATGGGGAACAGTCACGATAAAAGTACTAAATATTTTCTCCAATTGCTCCTAACCAGTAAACATGGCAGATCCTTTTGTTTGTAGATCTAGAAACAGAAAATGTCAACAACAAACGTGTACTAGTACGACTCGTTTCTGACACAGTCAACATCACCAATGGATGTAGTCCCTCTCTAGGATTACCTTCAGCAATAGAAACTGTTGTTCTGATCAAGAAAGGTAAATTAGAATAACGATACCCATCACAAAATCATCGTAATCGACAATGGCTTGAGATATATGTTTCTTGTTAATACACAATTTGAATATTTTTAGGTTATATTCAGAATGCTACACAAGATTGCCCGCCGCCTTTCTTGGGAATATTCAACTATACCTTCAATGACAGCTCTACAGCATACTGTGATGGTTCTAGTGTCTGGGATGTTTGTTCAGATCGAACTCAGATGGTGGTCAAATACACTCTGTGTCCAACAAAGCAATTCTATTCAAGTATGCCCCACGTTTATTCACAGAAATAAGTATTGAATACTTTGATTTTACAACTAAGATCTTTATCATTTTCTTCATTGTAGTTTAAGGTATAATATATAGTAGTTGTGAGGAATGCAAAAAGGTAACTCCATACTCGCATTATTTTTTTTTATAAAATTTTAAAATTAGTTTTATTTTAAATTATTAATAAAGCATTAAATAAAATATATAGGTCATCATACTTTCTAAGATGCTATACATTTATAAATAAAATCATATATTAATGTCAGAAAAATGCAATTTTCCTTCAACATCATTATCAAAATTTCCCCAAAACCGGTTAAAACGACACAACAGTATTCATGATATTTACATGAAACTGTTTCTTTACAAAACTATTCAAAATTTCCGTAAAAATTAAGAAAAATATATCGCATAATAAACAAGGATTCAATGAAAACAGAGTTATTGCCCTGAATTTGATATTTTGAAACAAATTATTCATTTTTATGTATAACTTTTGAAATATTTTATGTTTAACAAGATGTTTTATACAATAACCATTGAAAATTACACCAACAAAATTTATGTTCCTATCATGCATAAATCTAAATAGATAATTGATTTTGTAAAATCTTATGATATCACAGGAGAGTAAAATTACTTTAAACAATGTTATTCAATAAATGAATAGGATTAGGCAACATCCATAACCTATAAATACATTCTCCTTGTACAATTTCCTCATATATGGAACTATTCCAACAACACCTCCATATGGTGTGTAATATCTCAGCTGATCGATGCGAAAGAGCTTGTTTTGCGTATTATCAGTTTGAAATCAAGGCAGACTGCTGACAAACAAGTTGGTGTTAGAGGTTTTATCAGTCTCGTTTAATGTCAGCATTTTGCAAATTCTATAGCCATTATAATGATCAAGTATGCCAATACAACCTATTATGCTTCAAATGCTGTCTGACGTGTTTCATACCGATTGTTAGACAGTTCCTGGCACGGTGGTTTTCAGCAGGGATTACTCCATTTACATGAGCAAAATACAGGGCTCACAGTGGATGTAACCGGTCGACAGGGGATACTTACTACTCCTAAGCACCTGACCCCACCTCTGGTATGTTCAGGTGTCCGTGTTTGCCCAACTCTTAATTTTGCATTCTTTGTAGGAGTTATGAGATTGATCACTGTTCGTTATCTTCGCCTTTTCAATGGTCACTCATGCCACATTTCTACTAGATCAATTGCCGGCTGTCTGAATGTCTACTGAGAAGTAGCATTTCATCCAGTATTCTTACTGTGTTACATTCAGATACCAAGATTTTAACTGCTCGTGGAGACGCAGGTGGAAACTGTAAAAATGAATTACTGATCCTCTCAGTAATGTTCATGTTACATGTAGGTCTTTTGAGGTATAATCCTCGCAAATTCCTGATTTTCCCTTTTAAAGATAAAATTTTGTGATATGATCGCAGAATACCATATAACAATTGTTTTTTTTTTTTGTGGTTGTAAACATTGGCGAATTTAAAAGATAAAGATACGTCAGTGATTTTGACTGTGTCAGATTGGGCGATGTACATTGCATCTGTCATACAAATATACAAGAGAACCACATGCCTTATCGGTCACCTTAATACTGGTGAAAAAGTATCACTACTCTCAAGGGCTATGAAATTTAGAAAACAATGTCTGTTCTGAATATCTAAGCTAAATTCTAATGTTCAGCAACAGTATAAAACAAGATGTGTTCTTATAACTTCACTGCCCTTAAAAGTACATACACCGATGAAAGGCGTAAAATAATATAATAGGTGTATTAACATTAAAATATCAAAATATATGATTAAATTGGACCCACCCTAAAGTCAAAACCCTGAGTTGTGAAATTCACCATTTTTGTGCATCCTCTTCTCCAATTCCTAAGCATCCATTTAGATTTTATGCAGTATCCGCAAACTTACACATAAATACTATATACACAGTTTGGCCCACCCTGGGGTCAGAACCCCTACTCTGGAGATCATCAAATTTACAATTTTGATAAAAGACTACCTGCTCTTTCTAAATATCCATTTAATTTCAATTTAGTATCAATAGCACTAAAGAAAATATTGTTTTAGTGTTTTACACATAAACACTATATACCAACTTTGGCCCCGCCCTGAGATCAGAACTCCTACCCTGGGGATCGTGAAATTTATAATCTTGGTAGAGGCTTTCCTGCTATGCATCACTCTGCATTTAGTTTGTTTTAATACGTGTGCGGTTCTTGAGAAGATTTTTTAAAATTGGTCAATTTTGAGCAGTTTTTGCCCCGCCCTTAACGCCCCAGGGGTGCAGGAATCCTGAAATTTACAAATTTTGTCCCTGTTGTTCCAAATATGTTTCATACAAAATTGAAAAGAACTGGAATGAAAGTTATCAAGAAGAAATTAACTGACCATTTTGGCTTGATACCAAAACCCCTACCCCTGGTGTCATCAAATTTACAATTTTGGTAAAAGACAACCTGCTCTTTCTAAATATCTATTTAGTTTCAATTTAGTATCAATAGCACTAAAAAAAAGTGTTATAAAAGTGTCTTACACATAAACACTATATAAGAAGTTTGGGCCCGCCCTGGGGTCAGAACCCCTACCCCAGGGATCATGAAATTTACAATGTTGGTACAGGTCTTTCTGCTCTACATCACAAAACATTTAGTTTTTCTTATACGTATGTCAATTTTGGACAGCGTTTGCCACGTCCCTACGGCCCCAGGGGTGTTTGAGTCCTGAGATATACAATTTATCCCCCCCCCCCCTGTCCAAATGATGCTTTATACCAAATTTGAAAAGAATTGGAATGGTAGTTATTAAGAAGAACTATTGTTCTATTGTTAACGCACGATGGACGACGACAGACGGACTACGACCTATTGCAATAGGTCACCTGAGTTTACTCGGGTGAATTAAAAAGGGATTAGTAATTATTTTCGATTTGGAACGTATTGTCTAAATAACAAAAACTGGCATCCTGCCAAAATAACATATTTTCTGGTATTGTAACACCCAAAACTAAACCCCATTTTCGTAGTCTCAAAAGAACGGAATAAAATCCTAATCCTTTTCAATTATGGAGGAAGTGAACAAATAGAAATCCAACCTCCTTTCGTTCCACGTTTGAAATTCCGAAACCTTATTGCACACCTACGGAAGTACAAGAATTGCGCAATTATATGCAAAAATTAAACATCTTTTACTTTTTTGAATTGTAAAAGAAGTTGCAAGAAGAAACTTTAGATAGACCAACTAGATAACTACAGCCTACCCAATGTTCTTATGTATATATATATGAAAAGTTATTTTATTATAGCCGGTGGTATTGCATACTGTGCATACTTCGCCTCAGTAGGAAGCAATTATTACGTCACAGTTGTTAACACAGATACCACAGTGGACTTTACTTCCACCTTCCGATTTACCTGCTACGTAAGTCCAGTTCTTATACCACATAACATAAAAATCAAACTAGGGATGTTTCAGAGTGTTCAGTGTGTTCTTGGTGTTCATAGGCCGTGACGACTTCCGGTGATAAGGTGTACGCTAGTGACAACAAGGGGGCCTGTGGACAAAATCAGACACCACAAGACAAAATGAGCACAGGGGCCGGAACACTAACTTTTACAGTTGCTGGTAAACTTGAAAGCGTTAAAATTAAGTAAAATAAAATTAGTTGATGAAGCGTTTAAACATTTGAATTAACCAATAAAGAATTAGTCTAGTTGATATTTCAACGTTGCAAAGTGTTTTTCATTTCATTTTCAGAAATATGTGGTAAGTATCTATTTAGTTACTTTTTCTATTTATAGCTTGCATAAACGTGCATTTATGGAGAAGGGTTAGAAAACCGTACAATTTTAATTGCACAGCCATGTTCCTGTATGTGTCTGTCATCACTAAAACTACAAAAAATAGAAGTATGGTGAATCAAAATTGGTACCATATACTTTTTACAATATAAAATATAAATACTAATATCAAGAAACTTAAGTTACTATTTCATATGTCTCATTTACATTTTAAATATCTGAAACTTTGATATCTTTACATATTGTAATGAAAGTCACTTCCTCATCAATGGAAAACAGTTTAGCATACGACCTGCGACGCTTCGTGCCCGCATTGTTTTAATGAAGCGCTAACGTGATTCAATGCTGGCGTAAAACGCGCTTCATAAAAATGTCTGCGTGTGTGTAGCGTTGCAATTCGTACCCTCCTTTAATTTCAAAAATAAAATTTATTTCTTGAGTGTATCATTAATTGTATTTTCCTAATGTTACAGGCTTAGACGAGAATGAACTCTCTTACATTTATCAGTTCTTCAATGATATTTATAAATGAGTCAATTTTCTCATTGATTAGAATAATAAAACGACATTTTCCCCCACAGCATTCACGTCCTCCACAGGCGGTTCCTCGGCCTCGGAGAGCTCCAGTAATTTAGGTTTTATTGCTGGTGCCGTGGCGGCGGTCATAGTGATAGCTGTAGCAGTTGTTGTTGGAATAGCGCTGTATGTTAAATCAAAAACAAGGGTAGAACCGAGTGATCGGGACGATAAAGAGAACATTCAACATTCAGTAAGCATTTTTGTATATTTTGTACTATCTTTAACCTACTTTATTGAAAAGTTTTGTTCGTCCAGAGGAAGGGAAGGATCGCCCATAAATTTGACAATTTTATTTTTTGTATCGTAAAACATTTTAGTGCTTATTTTGTACCTGACCTTGTATACACTTAGTGGGTGTGGAATGTGGTTGGATTAATTGCTTTATCTTTCTATCATTTTTTTTGCATTGAATATTTTTACGAATTGATTGTATTGAAAATGAAACAAGATTCATACGACCTTTCATATGAAGTTATTGCAACTTCGAGCCGTGTTTGGTGTTTAGCATATGAAAATAGAACATCGAACATTGCCGGCTTGTACTGGGAACTGCGTTTGTTACATGATCCTACAAATTTAGTTATAGATGTGAAGTTTTGTTGTTTGTGTTTTTCTCTTCTAAAGAATGACTTAATTAATCACATATTTTACTTTAATGACGTAAAGGATATAGGCATGCATTATCGGATTTCATATACAGATATTCATATTTTAATCTAAAATATCCTTTAATAAAAAGGAACATAATCATGACAAAATTATCATCATTAACGGTTGGTGATATTTACAAACATATATATGCCTGTGTGTTACAAGGGTACACTTTTCTTAATAGGCATTGTTTCCATCTCTGGTGTTTCCGATGTCTATATCTACCCTGTTTTTCGCATTTTGTATTCTTAATAGGATTTATGAGATTGGTCACTTTTCGCTATCTTTAGTGTTTCTTTTCATATAAATATTGAGCATGTATTTCTGCTGTTGGACAATTGTCGTTCGGTTTATAAATTTTACCATGAATATTACCAGGAATAACGGTTTTTAAATACTGACTGACGTGTCTCCCGAAATAAGAACGAGTCACTATGTGGATTATATAGGGGTACAGTACATTTATTTAGTAGAACGAGTCACTCTGTGGATTCTATAGGGGTACAGTATGAAAGGTGAAGACCACGAACAGTGATCAATCTCATAACTCCTATAAGCAATACAAAATAGAGAATTGGGCAAACAATACCCCTGGATACACCAGAGGTTGGATCAGGTGTCTAGGAGGAGTAAGCATCCCCTGTCCACCGGATAAACCCGTCTTGATCAGGTAAACGGAATTATCCGTAGTCAACACCAGTGTACCAAGATCGGTTTAACAATCGGTATGAAACAAGTCTGACAGCATTTGACCCAATGATAGGTTGTATTGAAAAACTAGATCGTTATAACAACCATAGAATGTGCGAAGTGCTGACTTTAAAGTGACTATTGAAACCCCTGCAACATCAACTTGTTTGTCAGTAGCCTGCCTCGATTTAAAAACTGATCATACGTAGAACAAGCGCCTGTGTATCGAATCAGTTGAAAGATATAAAAATCATATGCAGGTGATAATGAACTATTGCTATATGAATATGGGAAGTTGACGATGGAAATCTGAAATCACTATTTGTCATAAAGTTGAGTTGTTAGTTTACCTTTAATATAATTATATTTCCAATAAAATATCTAAGTATGAAGCAGAAGTGGACGACCCTGTGATGTTCTTTATTTTGAATTCACATGGATATTTCGAATCGACATATGAATGAAAATTATTATTGTCTATAGATAAAACGTCGTCGATATATCTAAATGTCGACTTGAGGGACACAGCAAGAGTATCTAGCAGACCGTGTCACTCTGTGGATTGTGTAGGGGTACAGTATCTAGCAGAACTTGTCACTCTGTGGATTGTATAGGGGTACAGTAGCTAACAGAATCTGTCAATCTGTGGATTGTATAGGAGAACAGTATCTAGTAGAATCGGTCAATCTGTGGATTGTATAGGAGAACAGTATCTAGTAGAATCGGTCAATCTGTGGATTGTATAGGGGTATGGTATCTAGCAGAACGGTTGGTGTACCCGGGTCATCCTTCGGGACATCAAGGATTTTTCAGATGTACAGCTGACAGATGGCCTGTTTTTGGTTTTAAAATAACCCATATCCCCAAATGAAAGATGAAGATAACGAACAGTGATCAATCTCATACCTCCTATAAGGAATTCAATAGAAAATTGGGCAAACATGGACACCTGGATATACCAGATGTGGGATCAGGAGAAATATCCCTTATCGACCGAACACACCCGCCGTGAGTCTTATACTTTGATCATGTAAACGGATTCATCCGTAGTCAAAATCAGTGTGCCAAGAACTGTCTAACAAACGGTATGAAACACGTCCGACAGTATTTAACCTTATGATAGGTTGTATCGGCAAACTAGATCGTTTTAACGACCATAGAATTTGTGAAATGCTGATGTAAAGTTCTAGGTTTTTCCCCGGACATGTGCTCTATCTCTAAATGTTCTGTCAATGACTGTACAACATGTGTCATGTTAATCAATAGGAATTCATTATTGATTTCACAGGACGTACTTTCAATACCAACATTTGGAAATAGTTTACCTGTATGTCTTC
The DNA here is from genome assembly GCF_947568905.1 of Ostrea edulis. Lineage (NCBI taxonomy): Eukaryota > Metazoa > Mollusca > Bivalvia > Ostreida > Ostreidae > Ostrea > Ostrea edulis. Next base: position 100,877,559 of record NC_079165.1, on the reverse strand, counting down.
TAACACTGCTACACATTTAAGGTTTGCCTAAATGGACTGATTACGTTGACGAAACAAAGGGGGCACTAACTAAAAGAATATATTAACACATATTTCAAATTGATAATAGAGATAAAAATTTCAACATCTCAACTCCCCAGATCATTTCCTCGTGTCCATGAGGGTCAGAATTCTGGGAGAGAAAAAATGACCATCACTCTTACCAGCTTATGTTCGTATATCACTAGATTAGAATACTAGGTATTGTTTTTCTATATAAGTGCGATGGTAATGTTGAAGGTGTAGGGATTTTTAAAGTCCACAGGGTAATAACGTGAATATGATGGGGGTATTCCTCACTACACAAACACGTGAATGTAGTTCAGGAAATCACCAAATATACACGATGTCTCATTAATTCACTCAACGTCACCAAACAATCAAGTCTACGCAATATTCACACACAACTTTACTCTGATCCATGTAAACTTTTAAATTGTTACTGTAAACATACACACACAACTTTACTCTGATCCATGTAAACTTTTAAATTGTTACTGTAAACAAACATTTTTACGTACTGAACTTATTTCCGCTAAATCCGCGGTCACATAAAATTCATGTAAATCTATATACCAGCGAACTTAAGGTAAGTAAGCTATTTCCTTGTAAGACATAATTGACCGGTCGACATGGGATTCTTATTCCTCCTAGGTACCTGATCCCACCTCTGGTGTATCCAGGGGTCCGTGTTTTTCCAACTATCTATTTTATATTGCTTATAGGAGTTATGAGGTTGATCACTGTTCGTTATCTTTACCTTCTGTGCAACCCAGCGGAATATCCTACCCTCAAATTAAACCAATAACTATAATCCGCATTATGACTGTATTATTTATTATATCATCATATAAATTATGACTCCGTAGAATTACATGTCTACAGTATTTCAAGACGCCAAAGCAAGTCCATACTTCATTAACATCAGAATGAATTAACATGAGGTGTTTCATACAAATATTTAGGCCGTTCTTTACACTGATTTTGACGGCGGATTAATCCGTTCACCTGATCAAGATATAGGGCTCACGGCGGGTGTGACCGTTCGACAGGGGATGATTACTCCACCTAGGCGCCTGATCCCATCTCTGGTGTATCCAGGTGTCCGTGTTTGCCCGACTCTTATTTTTTTATCCCTAAATAGGAAAAATGTTTGGGTTTTCTGTTGTTGGTTTTTTGCTGTTTTCCGCCACATCGTCACCTTTTCATTAGCAACATTTATGATCATTGAAATGTTTAGTCTTACAGTCTATCATATTTCAAGTTTAAGTGTAAACTCTGTATTGTGTACGAATAATATTATACTAAATTTATCATCACATCCAAACATTTAAGATTAAAAACAATCTTTTCAGTGCCTATATATAGACCGACTTTCACAACTATCAGTTGAGCTCTTCTTTTATCTATAGCCCCGTTGGACCTGTCATTACTGGATTTTACGTTTTAAACGTTTCAAATTCAGAGAGCATCGATATTTCATTTTGCGAGAAAAATTCATTTCTAGTATGAAGTTTGTCGACGATCATGCCAGATGATGGGCTAAATGTGAAGGGGGAAAAGACAATAGGACTTTGAATTAAGACTATTTGAGGAATATCAAAACCTCGTATTAGGAAAGTTAATAAGGTGTGGAAGACTGGCATCTTTTATTTCAAGTTTACTGGAATATATCGAATCGATATTGTTGTTTTTTGTTTTCTTATCAATCGATGTATGAAATTGAAAACAAATATGCTTTGTCTTAAATATGGCAAATTCTAATGATCTGCCCGGACTATCTTAGACATATGAATAAAAAGGTGAAGATGATCAATCTCCTACAAAATTACAAGTTCGGCAAACACGTACCCCCGGATATACCAGAAGTTTGATCAGGTGTCTAGGATTAGTAAATAGCTGAAACATCTGTGATATACATCAATGTTGAGTTGAGGGCAATATCAAAAGATTTCTTCTTCTCATAGAACATATCAACGTCAAAGATTGGATTTGGGTTTTTTCCTATCTGCAGTTAAGATAGCTCCACTCTCATGTGACTTATCAATATTAATGATTAAAAGTGGATTAACTTTATCAATTTCCACTCAGTATAGTTTAATTTAATTAATAACCAAAGAAAATGTATATGTTGCCACCTTTTTAAAGATGCCAGACATACAAAAACAGAAGTATACATCAACATCAGAAAATCACACATTTTCGTTAAACAGAATGATAGAAATAAATAAAAACTTGTTGAAATGACAAAATTTAAATATCAACAGTTTTAAAAAAAAAAAACCTGCTAATTCATAAATATGTATAGATTAATTGTGTATATTAGGGAAACCAATGTATAATAGACATCCACTAGAGGAAATTCCAGCATAGGAGTTATTGCCCTTGACAATATTTTTTAATCATAGATAATTGATTATCTATGGAAAATATAAATTTTGAAAGAAATTAATAACTATTTACTGTCAGCCTGTTGAGATTTTGTATTAAAACACTCTCGTTATCGTATTCGAGCGTATAGGTTTCATTAAAAGAAACTACATTTGTGAGAGGGGATCTAAACCTCAAAAAGTATCCATAACTAAGCAATTCATCACTGAAAAGCAGAAAGTGTGGATAAATACTGAATGTGAAAATATGAAGTAATTTGCCTTCAATCTTACTTATTTCAAAAACAATACAATAAATTCATTACACCAAGATATGCATATGAAACACAGAAGAAACGCATCTCCAAATAAACATCAATTATTCATTGTAAGTACCTCTGAATTGCATATCAAACACATTCCTAAGCAATTCACGGTTGATAGAATTCATTCACATTGCACGTTTTCGTGTTCTCGTGACCACGAGAAATCAATACACACTCCGATTAGCACGTGCACGTTTCAGACCTGTTTGTTATCCTTCCTTCATCTGGTAAGAATAGTCCGATAATGAAATTCTCTCTCATATTGCGAACAGGATTTCTAGGCTACCTAAGGAGGCACGCAACAGGGCAGTATAGTTACTGTTGGCTGGAATCATTCAAAACGTTCGGGCAGAAGCGTTGAACATAAATAAAAATTTACTTTTTCTTCAAACGTCTTGGACTGACGGGTATAACTGCCGACTGTCATTGATCTGGCCGACCTTTAAAGGTTACATGTACAACGCCTGCAAATGGGACACAGGGGCACATAATCCAAGAATGAGCCAAGATACTGTGCTGAGGTTTCTCCGCTTCACTCCTATGACATCAAGCCGCGTCGTAATGCAGTGGAATTGTCCCTTAATCGTCCTCGACATGGCGTCACACTCCAATGGGTGCTACGACATCGATCGACTGTTTCTCCAATGAAAGGTGAAGATAACGAACAGTGATCAATCTCATAACTCCTATAAGAAATACAAAATAGATACTTGGGCAAACATGGACCCCTGGATACACCAGAGGTGGGATCAGGTGCCCAGGAGGAGCAAGCATCCCCTGTCGACCGGCCACACCCGTCGTGAGCCCTATATCCCGACCAGACAAACTGAGCTATCCGCAGTCAAAATCAACGCGCCAAGAACGGCCCAACAATCGACACGAAACACGCCAGACAGCACCCGACCCAATGACAGGCTTCACCGACGAACTAGATCACTACAACGACCACATAATCCGCGAAATGCCAATCCTAATCGAGACCGCCGAAACCCCTGTACCATCAACCTGTCTGTCAGCAACCCGTTTCGATTTAAAAAACTTACCACACGCAGAACAAGCTCTAGTGTATCGAATCAGTTGAGAAACACAAATACCATACTCAGGCGACAATGGAACATTGCCTCACAAATATGGGAACTCGACGATGGAGACGTTGAAACCATTCCGTTTGTCACAGCCGAGCAGTCAGTCCGCCATTATGTCTACTTTCAACAAAATATCCGAGTACGAAGCAGAAGTGGATGACCCTGCGGTGTCCTTCACCTCGACCCCACAGTGATATATGGAATAGACATATGAATGAAAGTTATTATCGTCAATAGACGAAACGTCATCGATATATCTAACTGTCGAATTGAAGGCCACAGCAAGAGATTCTTTCCTCTCACGTAGAAGTCTCTGAATAAATTCTGCTTCATATGAATATAGAAACCAATGCAAAGGTGGCGCCGAGTACTCTTCTCTAACGAGTCAAGATTCGTGTTTTACACGCTCAGATGGGCGTCGCCTGGTTTTCGACGTCGCGGTATAAACGTTATACCAATAACTGTGTGTTGGACTGTAACATGTTTGGTAAAAAAAAAAAATAGTTATGGTTTGGTGCAGGATCTGTAATAGTCAGAACTCCCGCTTGGTTATCACTAAAGGTAATTTCAAAGCTCAGCGATATATTGACTCTGTTCTGCAGCTTGTCGTAGTGCCGTATGTCCACCAGTACAGCTTATTTTTTATGACGCGGCGTGCACTGTACAATCGTCACCAAAACGATATCAAAACGTTACATTGACCCTCATACAGACCCGATTTCGCCAAAAGAACATGTGGGACGCATTCGAACGCATCCAAATCCACCAAGAGAACTAACCGCTTTGCGTCAGGCACTCCCGGAAAAGTGATAGAACATCCCTATGGTACAAATTAATCGTGAAACGACCTCTATGCACCGCAGAAAACGAGAGTCAACCAATGATAACGAGGGTCTAGTCTTCACTGAAGTAGGAAAAAACCTCTTTAGCCTTGAAGTAGATGTATTTGTAAAAAGTGATGGTGGTTAACGCTAAATTCACGGAGTTATCCAATAAAATAGAGATGTGTATCTTCTAATAGTCGTATAAATTGAACAATATACTTGAATGGTACAAGAATAATATGAATATTACCAAATATTGGAGATCTCTTTATTTTACGTTTCAGCATATATCAATTTAAAATTGAAGATTAAAAGTTATTTGAATGCAAAGACAGACAGATCACGTCAGAACACTTAATTCATAATACCGTTATGATGTCGGCTGATAAAGATCATTCATAATACCGTTGTAATGTCGTGTGATAAGAATCATTCATAATACCGCTATGATGTCGGCTGATAGAGATCATTCATAATACCGCTATGATGTCGGCTGATAGAGATCATTCATAATACCGCTATGGTACGGTGTCGGCTGATAAAGTGCGTCTGTCGGTGCTTTTGACGATAACGTATCTGTAAATGTGCTATTCCGTAGTTTGATTAAAGTTACTAGTTTTATATTAAACCGTTAATCTAAAGCTAAATTCTTGAATTTGCTCTTTTAGTCAATGCAGATATACAAAGGAGAATTTGATTTGATTTTCAAATTCAATGAGAAAGTATGGAAAGAAATATAGTACTTAGTTGTTCTTGAAGATGGTGTTCTTATTCACAGCTATGATGCATGGTATAAGGTAACACGTGCCATTCCTGTTCGTCCTGGATACGATGAAGGTCCATACAGGGTTCTTCAGATGGGATAAAATTCAAATGAACTGTGAACTATTGTTTTCGACTGTGAGGGAATAAATCAAAATTGGCAAAGGATGTTGTTAAATTTAATCTCTAAGTTTAATATATCAGATATCGTGATTATTGATATTTCTGAAATAAATGTTTATTTTGCTTAGAAGGGAAATATTTTCTTTCATATGTAATGAAATTTTTTAAATACTCGAAGACCAGTGACATTTCTACGACATGACAAACGTTGTGATATTGTTCTTTTCCGTTTGTGTTGTACAATCTAAATTTGTATTGAATAATTTCTTATATGTATCGTATAATTTTCATTTGTATTATACTATGTTGATATGAATTGCATACTTTTTCATTTGCATCATGTATTGTTTTTTAAAATTTACATGTATTTCTATTTGTGTAAACGATAATGTTTCATTCGTATTGTGTATTTGTATTTACAAGGAAAGAATATATTTGTTAAGTTTGTTAGCCTCAAAGTCTGAGCCTCAAGGGTGGCATGATGACGTTTCTACTTTTTTCTTTACACATTAGTAAAATTGTATAGTAGACTAGGTTTACAATACATATATTTTACATAATAAACTGGTGCAAATGTACTTGACAGTGATTGGGGAAGTCGTTGTGGCCGAGTGGACTTACGCATTGGTTTGACAGTCTTGCTAGGCGGTGGGTGCCGTAGGTCGCTGGTTCGACCCCGGGCTGGGGTGAAAATTTTCAGTACCTAGTTGTGATTATTTACTGCATACTTTCCTGCATTTTTATTTAATTATTTTGACTGTGTGATATCAACTCTTTCTATTTGGATTATATATATATATATATATATATATATATATATAATTCTTATTGTATCCTTGTCTCTGATTGGTCAAATTCCAATTGAGGAACACAGGTTATTTTTGTATAACCTGGTTTGGTCAGCTGGTTTGGTATGGGGACACACCCCCTTGACAACCAGATGTCGGAACTATTTTTTTCTCTCTCTCTAAACTTCTATGGAATAGAAAGTCAACGTGCACAATAAGATACTTCGGTTTGATACACCTGTTGTTTTCTCGTTGTCAATATTAGCATCTAGGCCTACTTGTACGCAAATCACTTTTGTTAAACATCTTTCTCTGTATGTATGGTCGAATAATACTATTGATAGATTAAAACAAATATATTATATTCGAATTAATGATTTTCTAAGTAAGCATTACCCTGTTCATTTTGAAATACATTTCTCACTGGGGAAAAGAAGGGGGGTGCGTTGTTTCATTCCTTGATTCGTCTTTCAACAAAGCAAGCAAAAATTCATACGTCACATTTTATCACATGACGTCAGACACATTGACATGTGGATGCTATTTGTTACTTGCTTACATATTTTCTTGTGTCGGATTTACTATTAGCGATAACATTGCATACAAGGGTAAGTTTTCATTTAGTAGAAGTTTTCACAGAGTTGAAAGCCGTAAATTATTGCATTTTCTGATATTTGAAGATTTATTTTGGGTAGGCCTAAACAATGCAATTTCCCGTATTTTCTCAATCTGTCGGAGATGAGCGACTTCAAAGTCGATCTCTATCTCTAAAGGGCAGCGAAATACTCAATACATGGATAGTCTACACATATTTTCTATCATGATAAACTTCACTTTCGATACAATATTTTGATAAATGGCTAGGCTCCGTAGAACTAAGATTAAAGATGGCGACCTTTGGCTTCGCAGCTAGATCTAGACGCTTCGTGTGGCTGTTGCTAAGTAAATCATTGCGCGGCTTGGTTGACTTGTATTTTTCCGAGTGTATGTACATTTTGATAAACGAAGGTTAGCATCTTTGTCTCTTGCATTAAATTATAAGGAATGACTTTAATTCTGGGGCAAGTTATACGAGTATAACCTGGTTTGGGTCAGTTTACGCTTTTTTATAATCCGCTTCGCGGATTATAAAGCGTAAACTGACCCAAACCAGGTTATACTCGTATAACTTGCCCCAGAATTAAAGTCATTCCTTAAATATATATATATATGGGGCGTAATTCCAAGACAGTGGTATAAGAATGCAGAAATATAAGACATAAAAAGTTGCGCTGTAAATCGAATGTTTTGATAAAGGATCGATCTCCAGTTTTCTTGTCTGTCTCTTCTGTCGTCATGCAGTCAGCTACAGTTCTGCTGATAAATTTTCTTTAATTTGGAATAAATTCAAGCTTCTAACTGTTTACCTTGACCTCACTGTTTATTTACGGTAAGCTTTTAACTTCCATATTCTTTGGATTTCCTTACTCTCATAAAATCAAAAAGAAGCATGCCTAACTTGGTGTTTTCACAAAAGCATGGGAAGCGCCTAATTTCCGTCCCAAAATCCCGTTAACCCGCGTTACACATATAGTTCTGTACGGAATATCAACAGAAAGAAAATAAAATTGTTAAATATCTTGATTTCAGACAAGACAAATGCAAAGGTATTCTGTTGATCACATGTAATTCAACTAATTAGATCTGTTCTGTATAGCAGTTTTAAAAAAATGTATCGTGTGTAAGTAATCGAACGAGAGCACATTCGCGTGACAATTGCCCATTAAACGTGATCAGTGCCCTGCATACCATTGCCGTGTGACAATAAGATAAAACATATTTTATTCTCATATTCTGCTGAACTACTGATTCTAATCTTGTTTCGTCCATGAATTTCACAAACGATTTACAATTCTTCGTCAAATCTTGTAATAATGTAAATTCAATCCTTGAAAGAAAATTAACAAAGTTAACAAAGTAGCGAGATCAAATAAACGCAAAGTGTATTCATAAGATTAGATAACTATTTTAATTAGTTGCATTTCTGCAGAACTTTTCACCGACACGATTCGCAATTATTATAATTGTCAAAAAGGTTCTCATGAAAAGTTCACGTTGCAGTTCACACAGTTAAAGTCAAAGTGGTAGAATATACGTCCTCTCTCCGAAGCATAAATACCTGTCCTTTAACACTTTAAATCACTTAATACGGAAAGGAAACGCGGAATGGTTTCGATATAAGTTGATCATTTTAGATATTTTAGTTGATGTACATATGTAACGAATTACATCAAGATAACATAACTAATTACTTATTGCTTAGGTTTCCATCATGTTTGATCAAAATAAAACTTAGTAAACAGATGGTGTCACTCGGCAGACGACAACAGACCATCAACAGGAATTACAATAATAAAACTTTCACATGACCCAGAGTATCAATTTAATTTTCATCGATCTTATTTGGATAATGGTTTTTAATTAGTTGGTTGTATATTGTTTAACGTCCCACTCGAGAATGTTTCACTCATATGGAGACGTCACCAATGCCGGCTGCAAAACTCGGCGCTTACGGCCTTGGAGCAGGGAGGATCTTTTCTGTGCCACACCTGCTGTGACACGGGACCTTGGTTTTTGACAGTCTCATCCGAAGGATCGCCCCATTTAATCGCTTCTTATGACAAACAAGGGTTACTGAGGACCTATTTTAACCCGGATCCTCACGAGGACCATATAATGGTTTTAAAACAAGGATAATGAACAAAATTAACTGCAAGATCACAAACACAAAAACTATTTAATAATTAGCATCTACTTCGATGTGTAACGTACGACACGGCTTAGTACTAGTGACCTTACTCCCTGACATTGTGCAAAAGTCACTCAGAAGACAGTGCAGATATACATGTAGGTCAGAGAGACCAAGAACAACGCCTATGAACTGATTGAGTAACAAATATTTTGCTTTATAACACCGTTCCGAAACTTCTCTTGCCCTTTGCATTTCACTCCCGAAGTATTAAATATATTTCTGTGAGTGAAGCCGTCGAACAGATTAGTTAACTATCGTGGTATGGTTGTACCCATTCTCTTCCTCGCGAATTGATTGGCCGATACTTTTTCTCCGGATTGTTTAAAATACTGATATATAAATGGCTAATGATTTGAGACATTTCGATTTACCTTTATGCATCATACATGCATGAAAATATTTATATTCTGAAAGTTCGAAGTAACATTATCTATATTAAACTGAAGAAAGATTTAGATAATGAAAAACAGTTTAGCCAACATGGGGGAGGAAACATGCAGACATGTTGTTTTATGGATAGCGGCTAGTATTGTAGGTAAGATATTCTTTTTATTTCTTTTTGAAAGCGTGAGTAATGATGAATTTCGTCATTTATGGTGTTATTTCGCTAGCATCATTTGAAAGATTGGTTCTTTTCTTTCGAAACCAGACGCTCATATAAAATCGTTGAATAGATATGAAAGTATAAAACTTTTAAAATTATCTTTTAAACTTTTTTCTATTTCAAATGTTATACATCAGATTTATTTTCACCACTCAAAATCATTAGATAAACAATACAATGCACTATTATTATTATTATTATTACTTTTCAAAACATTTATAAACATACAAGACAACTTTCATCCTTGCATTCACACAGTTGGGAAGAATAATTAAAAATAACATGAGTAGCATTTTAAAGTAATAGCAATTAAATCATTTGAAAAATGAAGTTATTCAAAAAGGCATTTCCATTTTGACCACCTTTTCATAAAGACATTTGTGTTATAAAACTTTTTTCATGTGAATAGTATAATTGTAAATATGCTAAAATATCATTAAATGTAAAAGGTAAGCCTTTCCTATAGAGAATGAAAATATACATCTCTTGACCAACATAGTGCAAGGTGAAGATAACGAACAGTGATCAATCTCATAACTCCTACAAGCGATACAAAATAGATAGTTGGGCAAACACGGACCCCTGGACACACCAGAGGTGGGATCAGGTGCCTAGGAGGAGTAAGCATTCCCTGTTGACCGATCACACCCGCCGTGAGATAAGATTAATAATATTTTCATGTTCAGTCAATAAGCCAAATATTATTGTTTGTGAATCAAATTACACTCTTTTCCCTGTCTTTTGTAATATCCAAAAAGACAGGCATGACCAAATTCTGGCAACAAATGGAGAGTTAACAAATAAATGTATAATGGCTTCTGGTTCTTCCGAACAAATGGAGCAAGCCTTGTTATCTAAAATTTTTATCTTATGCAAATAATTATTCATACATGTACCTATATTTCGGTGTATTATTCTGTATGTAAACCATATCAGTCCAGTGTCTTTAGTGGTAAACATAATATTTCTGTGTACTTTTTTTCAATTAAATGTAGATGGTAGATCTAGGTCAGGTTCCCATTTTGATTCACATATTGGTCTATATTCTTCTGTGTTACTAAGATAGTCGTATACAGTTCTAGATCTTCTTTTTTTTTTTATCTTTAACATTTTAATAGCTACATGTATGGACTGATAGGGTTTTAAGGTTTGGTTTAATGTCAGATGTCGAACATCTGGCCAAGATCTCAGTATTGATTTCGTAAGCCCTTCATAATAAGTAAAAGGTACCTTAACTAAATGTTCATTACAGATATTTTCAAACTTAATGAAATCACCATCTTTATCTAATACATCTGAGACTAAATGGAAATCCTTGTCATACAGTTTCTTTGAAAAGGTTGTTTTATTTTGTATCTTAATTTTATCATTGTACCATGAGGATTCAAGAACTTAATGCAAGTTTTTAAGTTGAACAATATTGATAAATTCAGTAAAGTAAAGTAGAGTTTCCTGCCAAAAAATATTACTGGTAGAAAAAGCTTTTTGCCTAGAGTAGTCTGCTCCATATTGAAAGAGATAGGAGATATTACATTGTGTAATTTCTGAGAATAAGCTTGACCATGCCGAGTTTTTGATGAGCAATCGCCTTATCCAAGTTAATTTAAAAGATTTGATGAAGATGTCTAATTGACCATTCTACATCCACCTCTACCCAAGTCCAACTGCATTGTTTACCTTGCTATTTTATCATTTTTTCCCCTCCCCAAATATTTAAAAAAAGATATTTCTAATTCTTTTATCCATAATGTGTTGGATCTAGGGAGAGATAAAAAGAGGTGGGTAATCTTAGAAAGCAATAAGCTTTTTATAATTGTAATTTCACCAATTGGAGTAATATTTCTTTTTGACCATTGAATAATTTCTTTATGGTCTCATTGGATATTTGCCATTTTCTCAACAAAATTCAGCTGCTCTACATTTTGTAAATCTGCTGTGTATTTTATACCTAATATATTAAAAGGTTCTGTGGTCCATTGTATTCCAGAGTTGTTATTCAAAGTGTCAGTAGAATAAGCTTTAGAACCTATCCAAATGGCCTTGGTCTTAGAAATGTTTGGCTTTAAACCAGAGAATTTTGAAAACTGAAAAAGAAGATCAAGAGCAGATGCAAGGTGAAGATAACGAACAGTGATCAATCTCATAACTCCTACAAGCAATACAAAATAGATAGTTGGGCAAACACGGACCCCTGGACACACCAGAGGTGGGATCAGGTGCCTAGGAAGAGTAAGCATCCCCTGTTGACCGGTCACACCCGCCGTGAGCCCCATATCCTGATCAGGTAAACGGAGTTATCCGCAGTCAAAATCAGTGTGCCAAGAACGGCGTAACAATCGGTATGAAACACGTCAGACAGCATTTGACCCAATGCGAGGTTGTACTGACGAACTAGATCGTTATAACGACCATAGAATTTGCGAAATGCTGACTTCAATCGAGACTGTTGAAATTCCTGTACCATCAACTTGTTTGTCAGTAGCTTACCTCGATTTAAAAACTGACTATACCCAGAACAAGCTCTTGCATATCGAATCAGTTGAGATATATAAATACCATATGCAGGTGATAATGGAATATTGCTACATAAATGTGGGAAGTTGACGATGGAGAAGCTGAAATCATCCCGTTTGGCATACAGTTGAGTTGTTAGTTTGCCGTTAATGTCTACTTTCAATAAAATATCTAAGTATGAAGCAGAAGTGGACGACTCTGTAGACTTTTTTCCAGACCCATCGAGAAAGAGAACAGTGTTACCAGCACATTGCAAAAGACAATTGTTTTCTTTATCTATCTTCATGCCCCTAATATTGTTTTGACGAAGCATATGTCCCATAATTTCAACACATAGATTAAATAGATATGGTGAGACGGGGTCACCTTGACGACAGCCTCTTCTAATTTCAAAAAATTCTGAAAAAATACCATTTTGTATAACACAAAGCCTGGCCTTGTTATAGAGCACTGAAATCCATTTGACAATGTCAGGCCCAACGTCACTGGTATTAAACTGATGATAGTAACGATCGTTACTATCATCCCAAGATGGCGGAAGGGAATTCCAGAAAGACCACGTTTACTTATTATATCTATTTGTATTATTTATTTGCGAATGATATGTAGGTAAGAAATATACACTAGCAACAATTACGATCAGGTGTTATTTTATCTTTTATACGACTCATATGAACAGAAAATTGGAATGATAGTAATGATCGTTATTATCATCAGTTTAATACCAGTGAAAGTTTAAAAACTGTAATGTATTGGATAAAAATCTCCATGTTACAGAGTTAAAAGCCTTTTCAAAGTCAATAAGCAAGATCATCCCAGGTATCTTTTGTTCATGAGCATATTGCAATACATCATATATCATACGACTGTTCTCACCAATAAATCTACCTTTAAGGAAGCCCTTTTGTTTTTCATGAATAAGGAAATCTAAAACATTTTTAATTCTATTTGCAATACACACAGAAGCAATTTTGTACGAAACATTCAAAAGAGATATTGGCCGCCAATTTTTAAGATATTCTCTAGGTTTGTCTTTCTTGGGAAAAATGTTTATTACCCCTTGTCTTTGTGTTATTGATAGCTCACCCATTTGAAATCCGGAATTTAAAGATCTAATAAGAAAGCTTCCAATATCTCTCCAATTTTTTTTTTATAGAATTCAGTAGTGAATCCATCAGTGCCAGGACTTTTATCATTTTTCATATTTTTTAAGGCTGATAGGACTTCCTCTCTAGTAATCATACCTTCTAACTTGTTTGACACATCAAAGCTAAGTATATTTACATTTTCTTTGTTAACAATATTTTCTAGTTCTACACCATGTAGATTATTATCCTCATTAGAGTATAACTTTGTATAGAATTTCTCAATTTCCAATAAAATTTCAGACTAGGAGGTTATTGACTTACCACTGTCATTTATAAGTTTGTTTATAGTTTTATTAATATAGTTTCTTTTTTCTAGACTAAAGAAGTATTTTGTTGGTTTTTCCCCATGCTCAATCCACTTTACTTTAGTTCGAACAAATAAACCTTTAATGTATTCTTTACGAATTTCCTGAAGTTTATTTTGAGCAACATGTAATTTTTCGAATAGCTCAGGTGAATCTTGAAAATTTATTTGAGTTTCTAAATGATTTATTTCGTCCTCAAGTAATTTAGTGCTTTCCTTTTGGGGGTTTTTCTTGATAGAGCTGTAACGTAATGTTTCGACCCTTATACACAAAAGCAGTTGTTCATAGAAACTTTGATCATCTATCACAAATTGTAATTGATCACAGTCAATAGAAATCACTCTAGAGGGAATGTATGGGGAGGCAGCACATTGAGTTTTTATTTTCTAAATGGTGTCTTTCACATATTAACATATGAATTGTCTTTCAGAAGGGAGTTATTGAATTTCCAAAATCCTTTTCTTTTTTCAAATTTTTTAAATACTAAATACAGTTCAATGTTTGAATGGTCAGACCTGTAACCTGCATTGATATCTACCTTATCAACTAAAGCTAAAAGTTCATCCGATATCAGGAAAAAAAATCAAGTCTAGCTTTTCTTAATGGGTTTTCCTAAACCAGGTATATCTACGTCTATTTTCATATTGTACCCGCCATGGGTCAGTCAAAGCATGGCTATTCTTCATATTTAAGACAATTTCTCTAGCCTTTTTGTTATTGTTGTAATTATCATATTCCAAATTTGCATCCTGAACTAAATTGAAATCCCCTGTCATAATTACAAAATCACCATTAAAATTAGACACAAGTTCCGAAACTTTCTGAAAAAAAAATCAGGGTTATCCATGTTTGGACCATATATATTTAAAAGCAACAAGTCATATTTATCAATAATGTTAAGTTCAAGAACAAGTAAATTGCCTTCTTGGTCCTTGTATTCATTATTGACAGTGTATTCAAAATTGTTGTTAAATAGAATCGCTGTTCCTCTGGCATTTGACTCACCTGGGGAAATAAAGATTTCATATCCCCACAAGTACCTAAATTGATTATAATCATGCATTGTAAGGTGGGTATCCTGTAAAAGATATATTGAAAAAATATTTTTTCTTTAATGTAATTAAGGACATCCCTTCTTTTTTATTTTTATTTTTTACAATGCACTATTATCTAAAACAAAGATTTAGTTTATTTGTGTTTCAGGTTACTAGTATCTTATCTTAAAGTAATATGTAACAAAGTTTAGAGTACTAATAATTGATTAATTGCACTTCCGTGTTTATGAGTACACCGACACTGATTAAACTTGATTTATTCTGAGCATCACGTTTGTATCATATAAGATAAAATTCTTATACCCAAATTAAAGACTGTTATGTTCCTTTAAGGGATATATTTGATAATTCCTTTTCAGACCCCATGTGTTCAACCTCAAAATGTTCTGCAAAAAATTGCAAAACTTGTGATATACTGATCACTAAAAATTCATTTAGTAGTAATCTAACTGGACGTAGTTTCTGTACCAAAACGTTTGATAATCTGACTTGTAAATCTTTTAACGTTGTCTACGCCATTGAGTGTAACCTGTGTGGCTTAATTTATGTGGGAGAAACCAAGGGTTCACTTAATAAAAGAATATCGGGGCACAGATTTCAAATTAATAATGGTGGTAACCAACTTCTTTACAAGCATTTTAATGCACCGGACCACTCCATCTTGTCCATCAGGGTAAGGATTTTAGAAAAAATTTACCATCACACAAGCAATCCTACATTAAGCACCCCTTTTCGTAGACAACGAGAAGATCACTGGATCAGGACCCTAGGCACTGCATTTCCATATGGATGCAATGATAACGTATATGATGTGGGAAATTTGACTAGTATACAAGGAAATAACGTTAATGTGATGGGACTCTTTCCCAATACCCAAAGACGAAAACGCAGTCACGGACATCGTTCATATAAAAGACCAAGTATAAATGATATCACGTTTGATTCACTTTTGCCTCACGTCAACAGACAATTGGGTCCACATCATATTCGTACAAAACTTTACTCTATTCCATTGAGGGTTTTACACACGTTATTTGAAGAAGCTATGGCTAGTCTATACCTGGATTTTTCAACACCTGAATATAGACTGAACTCTATGATTATGGATGTTGCCTACCACAGGCTCTATAAACCAGCACGGACCATGGATGATATTCCTTCCAAATCATGCCGTCAGTTCCTTAAGCTCAAATTTACAAACAAAGGAATAGATGCCGTCAACATAAACAACATCCTTCGTCATAAAAGGGTTCAGTCGTGTATTCCAACTTATTTCAAGTTCAAGTCTACACCCTGTATTTCCTACAGCTATACTTCTACTATTGCATCCAAACTTTTTAATTATAAACAAACTTTGCAGTGCTTAGATATAGACAATCTTACACGTAAGCCACCAACATGTTCTTGTTCTTCATCTTCTTTCAACTATAGTCCAGCTGGACATGTCATTACTGGTGATGTTAATATAGTTGAAAATGAGGACCTCAAATCACTTATTCTTAAAGGTCCTAAATACAGAGAACCTTGGTCTTTTAATTGGCGACAGAACTTCGTCTCTATTATGAGTTCTGTCGAAGATTATGCCAGACGATGGGCTAAATATGAAAAAGAAGAAATTGATACATTGTCAGAATGGGTTAAAAGCATAAGAGGGATATTAAAATCCCGCAATAGAGACATGAAAACAAAAGTACATACCATCTATCCTTTTGTGTTTAGTAGACCAGAAGTGATAAAAGAATTAGATAGGTTACATGAGGAATATGTTTTGGTTCCAGCTGACAAAGCTAGTAACAACATTGTCTTTGTTTGTACCGCTCATTATTACAACTGTATTTTAAACGAACTTGGCATTAATTCCACTTTTGGTAATCATACTTATACTCCAACTGCCCTTTCAAAAGACGAAATTCTTCAAAACCATGCTTCAGTTTTAGACACATTTAATATTCCAGTCAATGGGTCGAATGAATATGAGTTACCGTACCTATACTGGATTCCTAAACTACATAAAAACCCTTACAAACAAAGATACATTGCTGGATCCAGTAAGTGCTCTACCAAGCCCCTATCTTTGCTCCTCACGAAAATGTTAACAGCTGTGAAGGAGAAACTTCAAACTTACTGTGCGACTACATATGCCAGAAGTGATGTTAATCAAATGTGGATTCTAAAAAATTCTAAAGAACTTTTAGTAAACTTGAAATCACAGAATTTTTCCCAAATCAATAGCATTAAAACCTATGACTTTTCAACACTATACACGACCATTCCTCACGATAAATTAAAGACTAGACTTTTTGACATCATAGACAGTTGCTTCTTCAACAAAAACGGAAAACGGAAACATTCATATCTAGTGATCAGTCATTCAAAAACTTACTTTGTTAAACACCACTCTGATTCCACGCACAAGTACTCTGAAGTTGAAATAAAAAATATGCTAGAGTTCCTCATTGACAATACCTTCGTGGTCTTTGGTGATCAGGTCTTCCAACAGTCTGTTGGAATTCCCATGGGCACGAATTGTGCTCCTTTGTTAGCTGACCTGTTTTTATATTCCTATGAGGCAGAATTTATTCAAAAACTTCTACGTGAGAAGAAAAAATCTCTCGCTGTGACCTTCAATTCGACTTTTAGATATATCGATGACGTTTTGTCTATTAACAATGATAGCTTTCATTCATATGTCGATTTGATATATCCCTGTGAGCTCGAAATAAAGGACACCACAGAGTCGTCCACTTCTGCTTCATACTTAGATATTTTATTGAAAGTAGACATTAACGGCAAACTGACAACTCAACTGTATGACAAACGGGATGATTTCAGCTTCTCCATCGTCAACTTCCCACATTTATGTAGCAATATTCCATTATCACCTGCATATGGTGTTTATATATCTCAACTGATTCGATATGCAAGAGCCTGTTCTGGGTATAGTCAGTTTTTAAATCGAGGTAAGCTACTGACAAACAAGTTGATGGTACAGGGATTTCAACAGTCTCGATTGAAGTCAGCATTTCGCAAATTCTATGGTCGTTATAACGATCTAGTTCGTCAATACAACCTCGCATTGGGTCAAATGCTGTCTGGCGTCTTTCATACCGATTGTTAAGCCGTTCTTGGCACACTGATTTTGACTGCGGATAACTCCGTTTACCTGATCAGGATATGGGGCTCACGGCGGGTGTGACCGGTCAACAGGGGATGCTTACTCCTCCTAGGCACCTGATCCCACCTCTGGTGTGTCCAGAGGTCCGTGTTTGTCCAACTATCTATTTTGTATTGCTTGTAGGAGTTATGAGATTGATCAATGTTCGTTATCTTCACCTTACATACAGCACCATACAACATGAGCCTAAACACAAAATGGCTTACTAACTCCATCACTCTTTTGGATCTGGAAGATTGTTAATTAATAAATCTAACAAAAGAAAGGTTAACTACATGAAACTGAACCTTCTTGTATTGAAATTTATTTCCCCAGGTATCTATTGCTAACACTACAAGGATAATCTCTGAGAATGTCTTTTCCCTTGAAATAGCCCCACAACCTAGCCGAATAGACCCTGCACTGACTGTTAATAAATGCAGCACATTAGAAACATCCCACACTGTATCTGGAAATCTAAGAAAACAACCAACAGTCTAAGGTCACTTCAAATGCCTACTGATAATCTATTGTGATGGTGTGGTATAAAACTCCACTAAACGCATAATACATCTACTGGACCGAATTACCTTGGAGAAAAAATTGAGTCATTTCATATAACGTAGCTTTTTTCTATCCAAGAAACGTTTTACTGAATCTCTTGAGATGTCTAATTTTGCCTGTGGGGTCCTAAAAATCATTGCCACAGTGTCTATTTCAAAACTTTAATAAAATATTAACCTGGTTGTTGGGCCTACAGTTTTCTCATTGGCTAGTGGTACCCCTATCTTATCAGCTAAACTACTGAATGTCGTCGTGAGTGTTAAATAGTCTTGTCCACCACGCTTACTGAAAAAAATTTAAGTTATCTCGATAATAATTCAAAGAATGTATATTTAATTAATACTGATCATGCCGGTGTAGGAAAGTTACCAATGTTCCCCAGATTCTGTAGCTGATAGAGGAACCCATCGGAAGACATTTGTCTGAAAAGGTCCCGTGGGGATCCGGGTTAGAATAGGTCCTCAGTACCCCTTGCTTGTCGTAAGAGGCGATTGAATGGGAGGTCCTTCGGATGAGACTGCAAAAACCGAGGTCCCATGTCACTGCAAGTGTGGCACGATAAAGATCCTTCCCTGCTCAACGGACATAAGCGCTGAGCATAGATCTAAACTTTGCAGCCCTTCGCCGGCAGTGGTGACGTCTCCATATGCGTGAAATATTTTTGAACGGGACGTTAAACAATATTCAATCAATCATTCAATTGTCTAAATAGTACAAACCTGCTCCCGAGAAATCTGGCAAATCGAAATCTCCTAGGAAAACAGGAATTAAACGAGATGTCCATTTTTTCTAAATTAACCCACTTTCTCAAAGTGGAAATCATATCAACTACACTATCGAAAGAGGTATATTGCACAGTACACAACTCTGGGTCTATGAAATCATTGATATCAATTGAAGTGGGATATGACAAGTGGGTGATCATATGTCAGCCCCCATCAGATTTTGGAACAACGTCAACTGGTGAGACTTAGAGGCTAGCAATATGCAGGTTAGCAAAGGGACCAATATTCTACCTAATTTAATTTCTTTATCTTATCCAACAATTTGTTCTGGTGTTCCATCGCAGATTTTTAATTATTTGAATACACAAGCATGCTAGGGCCTGTATAATAACCGAAACCCTTTGGAAAAGTTATTCTTTAGTAACGTGCAGTGTTTTGTTCTGGGTAGTGTTTTTTCCACGGCCTGAAACCCTTTCAAAAAGCTATTCTTTAGTAACGTGCAGTGTTTTGTTCTGGGTAGTGTTTTTTCCATGGCCTATATGCTTGTATCTTTGTGGTCTTGGGGTTCGAGCCGTGTTTGCAAAAGGGGGATCGAAACCGAGGTTGGGTCTGCCCCTGGATTGGACCCCGAAGACTGCTGAAGAGAGGTCACAAGTACTGGGGATAGGCCCCACTACACATTATGTGCTTATGCAAATAGTGACAGGCTAGTCGGTCACAACTTCCATTAAAGTTGAAACTATAGCGCTTATTGTGAGGAGGATTGACACTGCGGCGAAGACCATCCCAAATTTAATTCCCGACATCTTGATGACCCAGGTCTAATTTCCCTTGTAACCAACTCCCCCTGTTTATTACAAAATATTTTTTCTTTCTGTCAATTCAGTAACAGATGCATTGTCCAGCAATAGACCAATGTCTATTTAAGAGGAGTTTATGAGTTTTGACTTCAATGAATTAGAAACATTTCTGGATAATGCTGAGTAAATACTCTCAACTAACTGATTCTCAGTAGCAAGGAATAACGACTTTGGGGGTGGCGTATCCAGTACAAGGGTACTGCTGGCCACAGCGGTTTATGTTATAAAACATAAGAGTTCCTGGCCAGCTTTTTTCTTATATGTATCAGTCGAAGTGTTATAAATACGGATGTATATTTAATTGCTGTTATAAAATTTAGAAATTCATTTCAAAATTAAGGATTATCTCCCTCATGCATAACTCTTATTCTTGGACGAATTTGGCTCCACTTTTTTGGCACGCTGTTTTTGGCTATATTTAGCTCTAAAACTTCATAGTTATTTCGGATTTCAAAGATTTCGGTTGAGCATCACTGAAGAGACATTATTTGTCGAAATGCGCATCTGGTGCATCAAAATTGGTAACCTATAAGTTTTACATGTTGTACTTATAGGGGCGTATAGTTGTACACTTCCTACACAATGGGATGGAGAGTGGCATGATAGCAGCGAGACAACAAAGGACATCACATTCACTCTCTCTGACAACTACGTGGAGGGATGGAGTCACCAAATATATTCCACCGCTGTGACGTCATGGACGTGTATAGCAGATGATTCCTCTAGCAATCTACTGCTATTTAAGTAAATCGTTTTTGTCGTTTATCATAAAATTGCACTTACATGTAGATCACTGAGTTTTGAGATGAACTCGAGTACATTGATCTTATTTAAAGGTCAAATCAAACAGTTGACGTCTTTGGTGCACTTCATAACGTATACCGTTGCATGAAATGGGAAAAGTTGACAGATTACTCATATACGTATTCAATCTATGCAAGTGAGTAGTTTGTGATTTTTTCGTACATATGTATCATTTCATAATTATCTTGCTAATTTCGTTGTCATTTATTTTAATCATTCTTAGATTCTAGTAACAATAAATTTATTGTCATTCATAATCTCAAACAAGATCAATCCAAACTGTATCGTAATCATATCCTAGCGCTTTGTTCAGAATTATGAATTATTTGGGTGGCGAACAGTCATGTTTTCAGTATTAAATTTAAGTAGTTTATTTTATTTCATATTCTCATTTATGAAATCATGACATAGTAATAATTATGTACATCTTTTGTAGATATAGAAGATAATGCAGGAAGCAAACGTGTGCTACTTCTACCAACTACAGACACAGTCAACATCATTAATGGATGTGATCCCTCTCTAGGATTACCTTCAGCGATAGAAACTGTTGTTCTGATCAAGAAAGGTAATACAAAATACTCATCACAAAATAATCTTAACCGAGAATGGGTTAAAATATATACATGTAAGGTGAAGATAACGAACAGCGATCAATCTCATAACTCCTACAAGCAATACAAAATAGATAGTTGGGTAAACACGGACCCCTGGACACACCAGAGGTGGGATCAGGTGCCTAGGAGGAGTAAGCATCCCCTGTTGACCGGTCACACCCGCCGTGAGCCCTATATCCTGATCAGGTAAATGGAGTTATCCGCAGTCAAAATCAGTGTGCCAAGAACGGCTTAACAATCGGTATGAAAGACGCCAGACAGCATTTGACCCAATGCGAGGTTGTACTGACGAACTAGATCGTTATAACGACCATAGAATTTGCGAAATGCTGACTTCAATCGAGACTGTTGAAATCCTTGTACCATCAACTTGTTTGTCAGTTGCTTACCTCGATTTAAAAACTGACTATACGCAGAACAGGCTCTTGCATATCGAATCAGTTGAGATATATAAATACCATATGCAGGTGATAATGGAATATTGCTACATAAATGTGGGAAGTTGACGATGGAGAAGCTGAAATCATCCCGTTTGTCATACAGTTGAGTTGTCAGTTTGCCGTTAATGTCTACTTTCAATAAAATATCTAAGTATGAAGCAGAAGTGGACGACTCTGTGGTGTCCTTTATTTCGAGCTCACAGGGATATATCAAATCGACATATGAATGAAAGCTATCATTGTTAATAGACAAAACGTCATCGATATATCTATAAGTCGAATTGAAGGCCACAGCGAGAGATTTGTTCTTTGAATAATTCTAGGTTACATTCAGAATGCTACACAGAATTGTCCGACGCCTTTATTGGGGAGGTTTAACTATACCTTCAATGACAGCTCTACAATATACTGTGATGGTAATAGTGTCTGGGATGTTTGTTCAGATCAAACTCAGATGGTGGTCAACTACACTCTATGCTCAACGACGCAGTTCTATTCAAGTAAGTCTATATGTATTTAAAACATGTACTGATGGCAGATGCCTGGTGTGCAAATACAGAACGAGTACAGACAGTTTTTAGAGCCCTGTCATCGGTCGATGCTACCGAATTCTTGGGAACACATCCTGTCGCACGGACAACTGCATTTATCTTATAAGCTGTAAAGTCTGTGACCAACAATATGTGAAACTGGGGACCTACGTAGAAGGATCAATAACCACCGGTCTACCATTAAAACCAAAAGGGTCAAAGAAGCCGTTGCCGACCATTTCAGTCTCGCAGGACACAAGTGGGAAGACATGGCAGTAGTGGTATTGACCATAATACTCACTGGACCGATGTAGAGAGTAAAAACAGGGAGAAATTCTGGATGCACAGACTGAAGTCATTCCGCCCCAAAATGTCCCGCATGCGGAAGGCCGGAGTTCGAATCCCAGCCACGACAAACCTAATTCTTTAAAACTGGTAGTCACAATTCCATCGCCAAACGCTCGGCATCAGGTGTGAATGTCACGGGTCCTCGGAGATGACCTTTAAAAAATTAATGTCCCGTATGACAGTAGATGTGGCACGCTACGGATCCCTTTCTGCTCAATGGTCGTAAGCGCTATTTGTCACGTCATCATCATCAGCAGTCTTTTTTAATTTATTCTTTATTCATCTTATTTATACTATCCTTACTTGGTCCCTCAAACTAGTTCCCCCCACTATGTTACTATACTCTAATGCCAGACTGTATTTGTTTTTATCGATTTAATCTTTTCACGTTATTTTGTAATTTTTATTTTTCAGCACAATTCAACACTAGTTATATAGCTTTACACATCCAGGCTCTTTGTTTTTGACTTTAGTTCAGTTCAGTTTTGACGCTTAATTAGAACAAACTTTTCTATTACCACATAATACACTCGATGATTTTAATATATAGACATTTTGTTTGTTATCAACTTTTGTAGTTTAGTTGAAGTATTAGTTTTCTTTTCTATTTAGTTTTCTTTTCTATGTAAATGTTCTATCGTCCTGAGGTAGGGACAGGTCGTCCCGAAAATTTGACAATTCACTGTTGTTCATGTCGTTGGTCGTTTTTAGTGCTTTTTATATCCTTATTCATTTGACCCCGTATCTACTATTAGATTTGACAATTTTGAAATTGAGTGTTGTTTGATTTTAGTAGTTTATATATATATATATATATATATATATATATATATATATATATAAAGCACAGAAAATTTCACTTTATTTGGATACCCACTTCCGCCCCCACCCGGGGTTGAACTGACGACCTGCGGAATCAAATCTTTTAGCAGCGTGTAACCAACGCGCTAGACCGCTGGACCATTTAGGCAAGTCAAAAAACTTGCTTTCGATGACGATGGAATTCTCGCCACGTTGTCACACGCTACACGGTGATTGAAAATGGAAATGGAATACAGTTATTTAACGTACATTTAAGAGGATCATACATGATACACATTGCATTCGAAGTATTTTATATATAAAGTACAGAAATAGCAATGAACTCTTAAATGAACATAACTGCCCTAAGTGAAGAAATATTTAATATAAAGCACAGAAAATTTCACTTTATTTGGATACCCACTTCCGTCCCTACCCGGGGTTGAACTCACGACCTGCGGAACCAAATCTCTTATCAGCGTGTAACCAACGCGCTAGACCGCTCGACCATCAAGGTAAGTCAATATATATACTACTCAAAATTTGATAAGGATCACTAGGTTATATGTGTGTAATTTACCATTAACACAACAAAAGACATACATTTGACTCAGAAACGTGTTTACACAGGTTATGAATGAAAATTCATGAACGGTATGAACTTTTATCAATACGGAATGCTTGAAATCTGATAACAACACCAAAAGGCATTTCATTACAAAAAGTTAACAGCAAACCAGAGAAAGAATTACACAGTTTTTGGGGATAGTCCATCATTAGACTTAGTCGATGAAGTGTCAATACCGGGTATGGCATCCCCTTGCATCAATGACGGCTTGACAACGTCGAGCCATGCTGTCAATAAGCACCCGGATGTTTCCAAAGGGAAGGTTGTTCCACTCTTCCAGGAGGGCGTTTCCGAGCTCTGCCAAAGTCGTGGGTTGTGCTCTACGGCGTGAAAGGGCAACCTGCAGCATGTTCCATACATGCTCAATCGGGTTCAAGTCCGGTGAGAGCGCTGGCCAGTCCATACGGACAATTGTCTCCTGCTGAAGGTACTGCTCCACCACCCTGGCGCGATGAGGACGGGAGTTATCATCCATCAGGATGAACTCAGGGCCAACAGCACCAGCGTAGGTTCTGACGTAAACATCGAGGATCTCATCCCGGTTCCGCAACCCCGTCATTGTTCCTCTCTCCAGGACATGAAGATCTGTTCTTCCATCCCTGCTGATTCCACCCCAGACCATGATGGAACCACCACCATAACGGTCATGTTCACTGATGTTGGCATCATGGAAACGTTCACGTTGTCATCGCCACACTCCGTGCCTCCTGTCTGTAAAGTCCAAACAATACCTGGACTCATCGGTGAACAGAACTTGAACCCAATCGTTCTGTGTCCAAGTGACATGATCTTCAGCCCAGTCCAATCGCTCCCGCCGGTGTCGAACAGTCAGAGGGACTCGAACACATGCCCTTCTCGAGTTGAGACCTGCATTGTGAAGCCGATTCCGTATCGTCTGAGTGGACACATTCACCCCCGAGGCGTTCAGGAGGTCGGTACGTAGGCTGGTTGCTGTCCAGAAGGGATGGCGTCGTGCCTGAAGAGCCACAAAATGGTCTTGGCGTTGGGTTGTCGACCTCTGACGACCATCCCCATGTCGGTGTGCTGCTGTACCAAACGTTTGCTGTCGGTTCCAGACCCTGTTTACAACGCTCTGGCTGACGTTTAGTGCATTTGCAACGTCACCTTGTGAATAGCCAGCGTCAAGCATTCCAATACATCTGCCCAGTTGTTCTGTCGTCAGGCGATTTCTTACACGTTGAGAGGGCATTGTGTTGATAAACGTAGTGTAAACACTCAAGTGAGTTTGAAATTTTAGAAAGAATCAGACACCGATGCCTGAGTGAAAATCGTGCAATGGTAGCAAAAGCATAACCTGTGATGAGAAACGCATTTCCCATGGCATGAAATGCACGTTCAAGTTTGTTGACGATGTTTTTGATTTCACTTGGACACAATATTGCCAGTTATGCAGTTATTAATTTTTTTTAAACAGAAAAATATCTATGATCCTTATGCAAGGTGAAAACAACGAACAGTGATCAATCTCATAACTCCTACAAGCAATACAAAATAGATAGTTGGGCAAACACAGATCCCTGGACACACCAGAGGTGGGATTTTGAGCAGTATATATATATATATATATATATATATATATATATATATATATATATAAAGCACGGAAATAGCAATGAACTCTTAAATGAACATAACTGCCCTAAGTGAAGAAATATTTTAATATAAAGCACAGAAAATTTCACTCTATTTGGATACCCACTTCCAACCCTACCCAGGGTTGAACTCACGACCTGAGGAACCAAAGCTCCTAACAGTGTGTAACCAACGCACTAGACCGCTCGACCATCTAGGCAAGTCTAGTTACACGCTGCTTGAGATTTGGTTCCGCAAGTCGTGAGTTCAACCCTGGGAAGGGGCGGAAGTGGGTATCGAAATAGAGTGAAATTTTCTGTGATATACATGTATATTTAAGCACTAAGTTCCAACAACACCCGGTAACTAAAAGTGTCGGATCCACAAAATGGATACAAGGTCAAATACAAAAAAATATACAAAGCACTAAAATGACCAACGACACGAACAACCAGATTGTCAAATTTTCGGGACGACTCGTCCCTTCTTCAGGACAAACGAAATGAATTACATAATATGGCAAATATTAACAGAGAATAATAACAAAAACTACATGTACATATAAATACATCTAACACTACAACTGCACTAATCTACAAATGTATTTACAATGTAGTCCCTTGGTGTAGGATGGGGCCACAATAGGGGATCAAATTTTACATGCGTTATATAGGGAACATCTTTAAAAATCTTCTTTTCAAGAACCACCAGGCCCTATGAGTAGAGATTTAAGTGAAAACTTCCTAATTGAGAATAGATACAAATTTGGTTAGATCATGGCCCCGAGGGTAGGGTGTGGCCACATAAGGGGGTCAAAGTTTTACATGCTGATATTCTTCTACAGAAACACTGCGCCAATTTCAATCAAACTTGAAATAAATCATCCTTAGGTAATTTGATTCAAGTTTGTTCAAATGAAGGGCCATGCCCCTTCAAAGGGGAGATAATCACACAAATGCAAAAATAGGATGGGATTATTTAAAAATCTTTTTCTCAAGAACCAATAGGCCAAAAGAGCTGAAATTTACCGAAAGCTTCTTGACAAAGTGGAGATTCAAGTTTGTGGAAATCATGACCCCCTACGGTTATGAAGGGGCCTCAATAGGGGATCAGGAAGGGGGGCTGGCTGGGATTCCTCGAAAAAATCTCAAACTTAAGTATGAATTTTTTTTTATTCAAACAATCAAAATTTGTGTAAAATCTCAGGCTTAAGTCCCCCTTTTACAATTTACATCTACTTTGCCCGTTATTTTAACATACAAATCCCGTATTTTCTTCATACAAAGTTCGATTGATTGGCTACCCCCCCCCCCTTTTTTTTTATTTAAGTAGTAGTGAAAGGTATTTAAATTTAAACAGTGTTTTATTATGATAAATCCTAATAGGTACGGACAGCAGGTGCTGTCTATATACACTGTACATGCAGGTCCTGAAGACGGCAAAGTAGGTCGCTCATTAGCGGGTTTTCTTTGTCGTATTTCTCTTGTATTTTGTTTTGTCGTCTGTTCGTTATTTCGCGGCGAAAATTCGCAAATCATCGTTTTGTCGTGTTTTCGCCTTGAAAAGACGACAAAATTGGTCGCTAATTTGTGTGTGTGTGTGGGGGGGGGGGGGGTTGTCGTATTTCGCCTGTATTTTGTCGTCTTTTCGACATTTTGTTTTGTCGTCTTTTCATTATTTCGGGACGAAAAGTCGCAAATTGTTGTTTTCTCATCTTTTCATTTCGAAAAGATGACAAAATGTAAAAAATGGCACAAACCAGCCACCATATTTTGGCGATTTGGAGCCTATCACCAAAGTATACCAAACTTTGCATATTCCCAAAACACAGTATCCGGTTTAGGCCAACTGCAGCATCCATAACCTAGCCTCAAAACAACTATTTTATTATAAAAGTAATAATCTGAATCCTTTTCAATAATAAACGGAGTTTTAGCAATAAACATTCAGAGGACTTTGATCTTCTTTAGTCGCTGGTTTGAAAATCTCATTATTTGTGTAATTTGCAAGACGAGTCAAAGAGAGATAAGAACAATCTCGCCAAACATTTTTTTTTCGTAAAAAGTGTTTCATATATGCATTTTTTACAGCCAGTGGTGTTGCATACTGTGCATACTCCGCCTCAGTAGGAAGCAATTATTACGTCACAGTTGTTAACACAGATACCACAGTGGACTTTACTTCCACCTTCCGATTTACCTGCTACGTAAGTCCAGTTCTTATACCACATCACATAAATATTAAACTAGGGATGTTTCAGAGTGTTCAGTGTGTTCTTGGTGTTCATAGGCCGTGACGACTTCCGGTGATAAGGTGTACGCTAGTGACAACAAGGGGGCCTGTGGACAAAATCAGACACCACAAGACAAAATGAGCACAGGGGCCGGAACACTAACTTTTACTTCTTATGGTAAAGTTTACTTTTATTTAGTTAATGAAGCGCTTAAACATCTGAATTAATAGAAAGATTGATTAGTGAAGTTGATTTTACAACATTAAATAGTGCATATTATCTAATTTTCAGAAGCATGTCGTAAGTATGCGGTTTTTTTGGTATTTTTCTTTGAGTATAATCGCATAAAACGTACATTTTCGAACTGCTATTGGTGAAGAAAATAGTATAAATTTTCATTACATTGACATGTACAGTTGTTGTCCGTGTGTATCATCACGTGTGTCAACAATTGGTTGAAAAAAAGAGAATGAGTACTAAAACATCCTTTTATTAACAAACTCTTATAACATTACCTGTCAACAAGGATGTAAAAATTATTTAATTCTGACCCGTGATTAGATAGTTGGAATACATTAAAACAAAAACGAAAAATCTGAGTAAAAAAATAAATAACCGACACCCATTTGACGTTAATAAAAATTATGTAAAAAAAAATATTCAGTGATGAATTATTTACTTCTATACAACAATGTTTCTGACATTGTTTCTATATGAACTAAAGAAATTACAACAAAAGACTACAAGATGTATCCTTTTTAATATGTCAGTGGTTATTTTTATGTACTGTAAAGCTCTTTTGTTATTTTGATATCAATCCGTAAAGATGACTTAGGTAGCTAATGCCACTTATATATCTTTGATTAGAATGAAATTTTCGTGGGAATTTTTCACGCGACTGTGCATGAGTATTTATTAGTCCCTTACCGACAAAGTCGAAGGGGACTTTAGGTCTGTCCGTCAGATCAGTTGTCCGCACTTTTCTCTCTCTGTTCTTGCAGATTTAATATTTGGTACATTGCTTTGCCATTACAAGTTACAGATCAAGGTGGAATTTCGTCTCGGTCTGTTGATTTTTCAATAAGTTATGACCCTTGCACTTAGAAAAATAGCATGAATTATCAGTTTTCCGGATTTTTGGGTTGTGCTTGCAGATATTCATTTGATATTTAGTACATTGCTTTGCCATAATAAGTTACAGATCAAGTTTGATTTTCGCCTCGATCTGTTGTTTTTATACTAAGTTAGTTATAACCTTGGACTTAAAAAGATAGCATGAATTATTTTACATCGAAGTTTCTTATTTCTCTAGATAAGATTACTCCGCTCATTAAAACTTCCAGCATAGTAATATAACAATGTAGCTAAATTATTCATGATCACCTACATTTCACAGTTCATTGCCTTGGTTTAAGACTTATACTTAATTGAATTTGTCTTTTTTCCTGGTCTAGTCTGTATACCTGAATTGTAGTTGAATTCCAACCATTCCTATTCTGGTTCCCCAATATTCCCCTTTACCTACATAATATACTTATAATATGTTGCGGTCCAGTACTTTTTGCGACCGGTAGGGGACTGTTTTGTCATGCATTACTCCCAGAATGGTTGTTCTCCTAAGACCTTGCCGTTGCTAAATGTAAGCGGACTGTAAACACACCGCCATTTGCATTTTCGCCTCAGATGCTGAGACGTGAAATATGGCATGTCAAACGTTGCAATGTTTGATCTTTTTCATTTGTATTGTATAATTTTCCATTTGTATTATATATTTTCCATTTGTATTGTATATTTTTCCATTTCTATTCTATATTTTCCACTTGTATTGTATAATTATCCCCCCTCCCCCACCCTTCAAAGTATTTCGCACCTGTCGGTCGGTCGGTAGACCACATGTTGTCCGCTCAATATCTTGAGAACCATTCACTTGATGATAATGATATTTCATATGTGGGCTGGTTACGAGTAGAAGAGGACCCCTATTGTTTTTCAGGTCCAAAGGTCAAGGGTCAATCTAGTCTGCACATAGGAATATAATGTCCGCTCAATATCTTGGGAACCCTTTGCTTGAAAGACATCAAACTTGGCACACTGGTACATCCTAAGGAGTAGATGACCCCTATTGATTTTGAGGTCATATGGTCAAGGGTCAAACTGGGCATAGGAATATACTGACCATTCAATATCTAAAGAAGCCTTTGCTTAACAGACATCAAACTTGGTACACTGGTACATCTTTAGGAGAAGATGACCCCTATTGATATTGAGGTCACATGATCAAGGGTCAAACTGGACATTGGAATATACTGTCCGCTCAATATTTTGAGAACCCTTTGCTTGAAAAACATCAAACTTGGTACACTGGTACATCTTCAGGAGAAGATTACCCCTATTGATTTTGATGTCACATGGTCAAAGGTTAGGGGTCAAACTAGACATTGGAATATATTGTCAACTCAATATCTTGAGAACCCTTTGCTTGACAGAAATCAAACTTGGTACACTGGTACATCTTTAGGAGAAGGTGATCCCTATTGATATTGAGGTCACATTGTCAAGGGTCAAACTGGACATTGGAATATACTGTCCGCTCAATATCTTGAGAACCCTTTGCTTGATAGACATCAGACTTGGTACACTGGTACATCTTCATGAGAAGATTATCCCTATTGACTTTGAGGTCACATGTTTAAAGGTCAAGGGTCAAACTGGACATAGGAATATGCTGTCCGTTCAATATCTTGAGAACCCTTTGCTTGACAAACATCAAACTTGGTACACTGGTACATTTTCAGGAGCAGATGATCCCTATTGATTTTGAGGTCACATGTTTAAAGGTCAAGGGTCGACCTGGACATTGGAATATACTGTCCGTTCCATATCGTGAGAACCCTTTGCTTGACAGACATCAATCTTGGTACAGTGGTGTATATTCAGGAGAAGATGACTCCTATTGATTTTGAGGTCATATGGTCAAAGGTCAGGGGTCAAACTGGACATAGTAATATACTGTTCACTCAATATCTTGATAACCCTTTTGCTTGACAGACATCAAACTTAGTACACTGGTACATCTTCAGGAGAAGATGACCCATATTGATTTTGAGGTCAAAAGTCAATTGTTGAACTGGACATAGTAATATATTGTCTCCTATATTTTAAGAACCATTTGCTTGATTGACACCAAACTTGGTACACTGGTACAGCATAAGGAGTAGTTGACCCCTATTGATTTTTAAGTCACATGGTCATTTCACTCTTGACATAAGAAGATACTGTCTGCTCAATATTTTGAACTGATGATACTACTATCAATTAAATGATGTGTGTGTATAACCCTTTTTCAATTTTGCACCATGGGGGGGGGGGGGCATATGTGTTTTACAAACATCTCTTGTTTTACATTTGCATTCTATATTTTCCATTTGTATTGTATAATTTTTCATTTGTATTTTATATTTTCCATATCCCAGGAATTGTTTATTTTGATTTGTTACGATGGAGTTCATTAGTTAACGTTGCTTTGAGAATTGTTTACTGATGCAAGGTGAAGATAACGAACAGTGATCAATCTCATAACTCCTACAAGCAATACAAAATAGATAGTTGGACAAACACGGACCCCTGGGCACACCAGAGGTGGGATCAGGTGCCTAGGAGGAGTAAGCATCCCCTGTTGACCGGTCACACCCGCCGTGAGCCCCATATCCTGATCAGGTAAACGGAGTTATCCGCAGTCAAAATCAGTGTGCCAAGAACGGCTTAACAATCGGTATGAAACACGTCAGACAGCATTTGACCCAATATAGACGTGCTTAGCGCACAGAGCCGTAACAATGAGGGTTTGTTTACGTGCCAACGTAACACCTGCCGCAACACAAGATATTTGCCTTTAAGGTCATTATCGGAAAGACCCGTGCTTTTCACTTTTAAATGCTGAGTGTTTGGCAAAGGAGCAATGACTACCTATGTTTATGTCTTAGGTTTGATGCGGCAATGGCAGGATCGTGGCTCGTAATCACGACCTCCCGCCCACAAACCAAGCGATATACCACTGAGCTACCGCAACCAGGTCCATGCAGGACTAGTTATTTTTAAAAATACGTAGTTAGCAATGGCGAATCCAGCCCCCCCCCCCCCCCACCCCCATGATCTATTTTTAAAAGAACTGTCCAGAAAAGCATGCATATTTTATTTAGTCAGAATTCAGTAGATTCAGGGGACTTGGACCATTGGGTTTAACATCGAGTGTGGTTTGTTATAACTATTCATTGGATTATTTCAATAGAACAGAACGATAACACGTATTGGCAGTCTTTGTCATGGCTTTACTTAATAAAAACATATTTCCAATTCAACGACAATGTTCATATCAATACAAACCATCAGTATGTATATCATATACACTCTGTAATGAAATGCATGATCTACAACGATTTTTGGATAGTAATGTTGTAGCATCAATAGTCCATGCCTGTTTGAGTCAATCAATCAATAATTCACTCAATATTTTCAATCAATCAATCAATATTTCAATCCACCAATGTGTCAATCAATCAATATATCAATCAATAATTCATTCAATATTTTCAATCAATCAATCAATATTTCAATCCACCAATGTGTCAATCAATCAATATATCAATCAATAATTCATTCAATATTTTCAATCAATCAATCAATATTTCAATCCACCAATGTGTCAATCAATCAATATATCAATCAATCATTCAATGTCAATAAGCCCAATTATAGGCCACGGACCTGGACTAAAACAAAATATGTGGCAGGCTTAGCAAAATTCGGCCATATGTCTTCATGTATGTATAAGAAATGTTAACACACATGAAGACATCCGCCACAAGCGGGCAAAATTTTGCTCGAGCCATGACAAGGAGACTGCTTATCAAATAGTAGTTAGGTTAAGGAAATATTCTAGCGTTTCTTTGGACAATGCTGAGCAATCCATCCCATATAGTGTTTAAAAACATAACCTGAGCAATATCAGACAATGCATACTGTGTCTGTGAAATTTGGAAGAGCATTGTTGAAGACCTAGGTATTTTATGTATTCGGCATTGTGTGATGTTACGAATGGAGCTAAAGATTTGATAATACTCATACGTGCGTTGTCTGCTGCAATATTGAGAACGTATGTGTATAGTAACGCCTGGGGAGGATCTGGGACGATATGAACCGAGTTTGTGGAAGAAGTTTGTAAATAGGCATCCTGGCAATAGTTAATTTCAGAAATTTTTGCAATCTAGCCAATGGCGTTGTACCAATACGGCCCCCTCCCCAATTAATTAATATAACATCAGGCTTGCCCCTTTGTGCAACAATAGGCTCCACCTCCTTCCACACCATACCACTCTTACCACACAAAAAAGATGTGCTGTAGTAAATCCATATACGGCGAGCAGGATAATGAATAATGGAAGAGGCAATAATCCAGACAGTGGTATTGAATTAGGACGCACAATATTGCAGGTATACTTAAAAATTTGAATTGTTAGGCTCTGATATAGGCATTAAATGATTCGCATTTCCATCTGCCTCTAGCCTCAATTTCGGGTTGGGGATCTAGACCGATGAATTCAATAGGCCTGTGCAATAATGATGCAATTTGATATTTTGTGAGCGGTTTGGCATTAAGGTGTCAGTAAAATGGGCCACGTGCTTGGTCTAATGAATAAAAATTGTGTATGTGCTTGAACAATGAATCTGCTTGTGAGTTGAGTGAAATGTGCAACATAGAACCTCTATTGCATTGATGTTTTGAGCCAGTTATAAACAACGAAATATGTACATTGCCTATTGATACATGATTGTACAATAGTGTATGAGCGGCATGACTAGCAACAACCCGCAACAATGCAAAAAATGCCAACTGAAATGCGGTGGGAAACGTGACGGCTTCGAATGAACTTGAATAAACTATTGGTAGGATAGATATTAACTAGGTTCAGTATACGAAGAGTGATAGGGAAACAGGCATGCTTTACTAGGTTCAGCCTATGGAATCCCTGTAGGATTTAGCTTACTATGAAGGTTTTGTGTTGTCAATACCGCCCTCTAACTGAATTTTATAACTAATACACCTAGCCGTTGAAAACGATACTTAGGTGGCACTTAAGAAAGCAATATAGTTGATACACTGGTGAGCTGGTGGAGGCCAACATAGCTGGAATTCATATTTGGTACGAAAGTTTGAAGAGAGTTTATGCCCATTTGATAAGTTGATGATGTGTGGTTTAAGGCATGGGCCTTTAAAGTGATGATCGCAACATTTGAGGTCAATGAATCGATAATTCACTGAATATTTTGAATCAAACAATGAATATTTAAATATACCAATGTGTCTGTGGTTTTTCACTGATTTGAAGGGTTACCTGGTAGGAAACCTAGGATTGCATATATACATGAGCCATAACTCAGCATCAATGGAACCAAAGGAGGTTGAGGGATTTTGTTGTTCTTGGCCTGAACACATATCGTACTCGAGCCGGTTAGAACTAGTGTTACGATCATGTGCTATGCGAATGGCATGCATATATTTTTTAGATGCCCTGGATGTCAGAAGGGTGCCTAGCTAAATACTTGCAAATATAAAAAATCCATCTATGGAGTTATGAATCGTGGGAATTTTGTTATGTTTGATGATGGGTTCGAGAACTAATTGACCTTGTATGATTGAAAATTTGTGTGTATCATGATTGTTGTGTGATTGTGAAATGAAGATTAAGATAAATTGACCTAATGCTTTGCCCAAATTTTATCTTTGATGGCTTGAGAAACGTGAGCCCCAATTTCATCAGTAATGATTGTAATAACAAGATGTGTTTGTAAAACATACATGTATATGCCCCCATGGTGCAAAATTGAAAACGGGTATACACGTGCCTAATTTGATTGATAGTAGTATCACCAATTCGAAATAGAGAAGACAATATCTTCCAATGTCAGGAGTGGATTGACCAAGTGACCTAAAAATCAATGGGGGTCATCTACTTCTTATGCTGTACCAGTGTACCAGATTTGGTGTCAGTCAAGCGAAGAATTCGTAAAATTAGGAAACAATTAAACCATTGACCACGTGACCTCAAAATCAATAGGGGTCATCTTCTCCTTAAGATGTATCGGTGCACCAAATTTGATGTCTGTCAAGCAAAGGGTTCTCAAGATATTGATTGGACAGTATATTTCTATGTCCAGTTTAACCATTGACCTTTGGTTATGTGACCTCAAAATCAAAGGGGGTCATCTCCTGAAGATGCACCAGTGTACCAAATTTGATGTCTGTTAAGCAAAGGGTTATCTAGACATTGAGTGGTCAATATATACATATGTCCAGTTTGACCTTTGGCCTTTAACCATGTGACCTAAAATCAAGAGGGGTCATCTTCTGATGATGTACCAGTGTACCAAGTTTGATGTCTGTCAAGCAAAGGGTTCTCTAGACATTGAGTGGTCAGTATATGATTTCTATGTCCAGTTTGACCCTTGACCATGTGACCTCAAAATCAATAGGGGTCATCTACTCTTTGGGATGTACCAGTGTACTAAGTTTGATGTCTGTCAAGCAAAGGGTTCTCGAGATATTGAGCAGACTAGGTCTTCCTATCTCCAGAGAAGATTGACCCTTGACCGGAAAAACAATAGGGGTCCTCGTCAACTCATAACCAAGTTAACAACCCCCATATGAAATATCATTACGATGAAGTAATTGGTGATATTGAGCGGGCAACACGTAGTCTGCCAACCATCAGGTGCAAACTAATATATGCCCCTCTTGCTTGAAAGAGGAGGGGGGGGCATAATAATTATATTATAATAAATAACCATTAAGCACTGCACACAACAAAAATGATACAGCGTGTTATTAAAGTAGTAAAATGAAATTACCATAGCATTAAGACAGGTAATATCAAAACAATGCTAGCAAAACATCAATAATGTGAAATAAAATTATGAAAATTAAAAACATGCTGTGGATTAAGAAAGGGGATTTTCACCTGTTATGAAGGGTGTCACCGGTGGCTGTGTGGGTGCGGTGGTTTCCGCGATTAGGCTGGGAGGCTACCTTTGTGATTAAATGATAGCTGTGTCCTATATGCCCATCTGGTTCTCTTAGGGTTGACTTGATGTCGGACGGGGCTGAATCCGGGTTGGAATTGCAGGGGTCAGATTCTGTGTGGGCAATGACCGAAGAGCTGGATGTTGTGCCGGTCTAGCATAAGGCGATTTAGATGGGCGCTTGGTACGTCGCAACATTTTCTACGAAGTTGAACAATATTATCAGATAATAATATGAATCAGCACGTGTTGTCGGGTTAGCTAAGTAGGCCTAAATATAAACATTACGATCTTACAGATAAGTTTAAAAATAAACAAAATTAATGCTTAAATATTACAGTAGATGTATGGGAATAGAATAGCAACCCTTAAGAGTTAATTCAATAATATCAAAAGAACCGACCATGATGCCATACACGGCGTGTACAATATGGCGGTAGAGATGAAGCGAGTCGCCTTGTAAACCCATGAAGAAAAACTTTAAGCTGTCAAATTAATCAAAAATAATTGAACGTAAATACGTACCGCAGTTTAGATATGTTTTTACTATACCCAAATATATGGTGAATCAGTCGAGGACGGGGTGATGGTGTTGAATTGAAATTCCAGATCTGTTCAATTTGGATTTTCGTTGACATGCAACTCGAAAAGGACCGGCAATTAGCGCTTGCGCACTATATATACCCAGGGATTAGAAAGAGGGAAAGTGTCATAATAGGTATTTGGGGGGGGGGGGATAGTGTCAAAACCGCGCAGTTCAATTGATTGCAATAGTTATGTTTCTTTGCCAGAACAAATACTTGTTCTGTTCATTTCAATAACAGGACTTAACTCATAGTAAGTTAAGTCGGATTAATCTTGAGGTATCGTTTATCGAATTTGGTAATGCGCGAGATGTTGAAGAGGTCAAGTTTAGGAGACATGTTTCGCAGGCAATGGCGTGACCCCCCACACCCCACACCCCAATTAATTGCTTTTATGCATCTATTGTGATCAACACATTCAAACTAGTCCCTGGTTGATCTAGATAATTCTGAACGAAAGGATGCAGTAAACTGCTGGATACCTGGGGACTGTCTTAAGACCCCTACAGTGAGTCCAGGCTCCGGGATCATGAAACTGTCTTAAAGTTAAGTCAAAATTTTGACTTTAAATTAAGATTTGAACTTAGCTAAGATTGCTGACTTAAATGGATCACAAAACGAACTTAAGCAAATCTTAACTAAGATTGTCTTAACTAAGTCTAAGTCTAGAATCTTAAATTGCTATAGCAACAAGGAATTCTTTTGCGTAGAGGTAACAAAAAGATATAAAAAAAAAAAATAAATGACTTAAACAACATAGTCAGTGTCTAAAACGCCTAGTTTGTGATCACTGATGCTGACGCAGGCACATACATGTACCAACCCGCCCCCCTTTTATTAAAAAGAAACTTATTTTCGTTATTACATACATGTGCATACAAATTTTGATGTATTGACCCCGTCGCCTCCCCTCTTTCTAAAGGTAGTAATGAATGAAAGTGGAAATGTAAAAGTGATTGAAGCGATAATTTTATTAAATATAATGCCTTTATTTATTTTGTGGACTGTGTGTGTACGTGTAGCAAAGAAGGATAACTCTAATTAATTTCAAATTCGGGCTCGGACTGCACATTATTCGTGTGCAAATGCAGACTGCAAGTAATGATTGTTTTCTTCTTCCACATTGTCAACAAACTCAGTCAGGTAAATATATGTATTTTTGTAGTCGTAACTTTTTAGTGAAACGGTCGTATGTGTACGTGCTACTTTCACATTTACATCTACTTTACGAACTACGATCAGGCAGTGAAACGGACAATCGGGCGATCAATCCTGCGATATTTTGATCACATAAGAAGTCATATTTATGCCTATATATATATGAAAACGCCCGCTCTCAATTTTTCTGGGCTAGCGGTGTTACTTTTCGATTACATGGATTTGACTTCTTTTCCTATAAACAAACTTTTTATGTCAATACTCTGCTTAAAGAAAAACAAATTTTTTTTCATATATGATTTTCAACGTCAAGATCCTGTTTTCGATCTACCGACAATCTGTTGTTTCTTAAATAAATGATTTGTCCGCTTCATGGTAGGGACAGACATCTTCAACGACGGACATCACGTTAATTTTCTCTTACTCGCCTCAAAAATGCAACCAGCGCGGCCATTTTGAACGAACTTGGCGATAGTCTTAGAAAGTTAAGATACCAATCTTAAGCCTAAGTGATTTTTTTGTGATCCACTTTAAGACCAGTCTTAAGATTTAAGTGCAACTTTATTGATTTATGACAATCTTAAAGTTTAGGACAGTTCCATGATCCCGGAGCCTGGTGAAGGCTAAATATAATTGGGACCTAAACGAATGAAATCCTTCGTAACAAATCAAAATAAACAATCCCTCGGATACAATACAAATGAAAAATTTTGCAATGCAAATGGAAATAATACAATGCAATCGAAAAAATTATATAATACAAATGGAAAATATAGAATACAAATGGTAAATTATACAATATGAATAGAAAATATAGAATACAAAAAAAAAAATGACAATGCAAATGGAAATTATATGAAAAATTATACAATGCAAATGGAAAATATAGAATAGAAATAAAAAATTATACAATACAAATGGAAAATTATACAATACAAATGGAAAAGATCAAATATTGCAACGTTTGACATGCCATAGTGAAACTCGCCAATGATTCGTGTAATAAAATTGATTGCAAATCCCTGCGGTGTTTGAGCGTAAATAAGCAGGTCTTAGGGTCGGCGGCCCCCGATAAGTCAAGCTGATCGTGTAAGTTGACTATATAGATAAAAAGAATAAAAGTAAGGATGTTGGGGCAGCCCCCATTTCAGAATTGTCCGTGGGCTAAAATGTCGATTAAAACGTTTTGAAGTGTTTTTTCCGAATGTCTTACTTGCTAGAATATTTTTCCTAAAATAAGAAGAATCAATATCCTTTATCAATCCCAGATGAGTTTCAGTTTGTTACATCAACATCAGTGACATGAATATTCAAAAGAATTACGTAAGATAATGCACACGTGATAATTTCCTAAACAACGGATTACATTACCACTATGTTAATAATGAAGTTTTATTTCTAGAATGTCTCAAACAGCGTTTAACTGACAACTTCATGCAGTCACGAGATGAATTTTTTGATAATTCACCCAAATGTATTCTGTATAGACACCTTATTGATAATGTTACCATTCAATTTTACTTGACAAAATCTATTCCGGAAAATCTTAATAATCTTTTAGCAAAATTTAGATTGTCTGCTCACCAGCTTAGAACTGAACAAGGTAGATATAATGGCACAGCAAGACAAGATCGATTGTGTGAATTTTGTAATTTGAACGAAGTTGAGGACGAATATCATTTTATTTTAATATGTCCTTTGTACAAAAACCTCAGATCTGCATATATAAAAAATATTATTGGTCGCATGCTTCTATGTTTAAACTGGTACAATTGATGTCAATTCATAATAGAAAACAAATCTGTAATCTGGGTAAATTTTTAAAAGGTGCTTTACTCTTACGATCTAGCCAAAATATCGTCTAATGTATATGCTGGTTTTTGTTGGTTTCTTTTTTATGTAAACTTGTCTTATAACTCTATTCATGTATGTCCATCCTCTAATATTCACTCCACTTTTCATACTGTATACATCTTTTTTGTTTATACTTTGTAATTGAATATGTATTATGCTGATGAGCCGTAAGGCTTAAAGCCAATAAACAATACAATACAATACATCTATTTTGGATTTTTAAAATTTAATTTTACACAAGGAATTCAAGGCGGTTCCTCGGCCTCGGAGAGCTCCAGTAATTTAGGCCTTATTGCTGGTATCGTGGCGGCGGTCCTCGTGATTGCAGTAGCAGTTGTAGTTGGAATTGTGTTGCATAAAAAATGCACAGCAAGGAAGGGTAAAACCAAGGGACCATCGAGATGAAGACAAAATTCAACGTCCAGGTACGAATGCAGATATATATTGATTGTATATTGTTTAACGTCCTTCTCGATGATTTTTCATTCATATGGAGACGTCACCATTACCATTGAAGGGCTGCAAAATTTAGGTCTATGCTCGTCGCTTACGACCTTTGAGCAGGGAGGGGTCTTTAATGTGTTACAACTGCTGTGACACGGGACCTTCGTTTTTGCGGTCGCATCCGAAGGACCGCACCATTAAGTCGCATCTTACGACAAGCAGGGGGTACTGCAGACATATTCTAACCCGTATCTCTAAGGTATAATGCCGATAGATATATATTCATAGGGCTTAGATACCAGTAGACATATAAATAGATAGATAGATAGATAGATATTTTGTCAGTGTCCTAGATTTCTTTATTTTATTGATTATAGAACGGTTGCATTTCAATCACCCAGCATTTATTTGATATTCTGACACCCAATAAGGATATTATTGTTCAAATCACGCCCCAACCCCCAACCTGCGGTAGAGTGAGCTTAAAATAGGGGTTCAAACTTTATCTCAGAATACACATATTAATTGCTAAAAATCTAACGTATCATGTAAGTGAAATCAAACAGCAGAAAGACTTAGTGCGTAAGTTTATCATTATATGACACAAAATTACATTTATTGACACAAGTGATCAGAACAGGACAACAACACATTTCACCAGTGATTTGCGATCGGGTTTGGCATAAGCCTAGACTCCATATTTCAAGTGGTGAAAACGAAGCTCTTCGTAGTAAAACGTGCTCTATGCTGTGAATTGTTTCAGTGCAAGTATTTTTATATATTTTTCTCCTCCTAACTGCTATAAAAAGATGAGCATGTATTTTATTGAAAATTACTCAGAATTCTTTACAAGCCTTTGACCTTTCACTTCGTACCATAGTGACACTTATTTCTGGTTTTTCAATATTACAATTTTATTAAAGTTTTTTTAAA
This sequence comes from Ostrea edulis, assembly GCF_947568905.1. NCBI lineage: Eukaryota > Metazoa > Mollusca > Bivalvia > Ostreida > Ostreidae > Ostrea > Ostrea edulis. Next base: position 100,836,480 of record NC_079165.1, on the reverse strand, counting down.
TTGAAATATATACCATATGTTTTTCTTGACCCATTCAAAGGTTAGATATTACGAAGACTTTCGCAGGAAAAGCCCCCAGGAAATTTATCAATAATGTTTATAGTTGATCAAAAATATTGTAGTAGTCATCATAAAACTAATCAGTTCATAATTATTTGAAGATTACTGTTCGAAATATTTCGTGAAGGAACAATGTTTTAGGTCACATGAGTTTACTCAGGTGACCCATTACAATTGGTTGGCGACGTGCGTTAGCAATTGAACATTTTCAACTTCTTGATATCTACCAGTTCAATTCTTTTCAAATTTGGTATGAAACATATTTGGGACAAGGGGGACAGAAATTGTAAATTTCAGGACTCCAACTCCCCTGGGGCCTTAGAAACGGGGCAAAAACTGCTCAAAATTGACCAATTTTAACAATTCTTCTCTAGAACCGCATGAAGCATCTTTGGAACAAAGAGGACATAAATTGTAAATGTCAGGATTCCTGCACCCCTGTGACCTCTAGCATTCTGTAATGTAAAGTAACACTTACAGTTTATGGAAATACTTGAGCATCAATGGAACATTAATAATTTTAGAAATTTAATTTAAAACTTAAAACACAACTATGTGGAACTCCGAATTATTGAATTCGCATCTCATGTGATACATCTGGTACTTCAATGCCCCAAACTGTACCTTGAATAGGTACCTAGAATCTTTGGAATTTCTTATTCAAGCTAGAATAGTCAGTATTATTCAAAGATTGATGAACGGGGAAGAGAATTAAGTACTGGGAGTTGTGAGTCCCATTAATGGAGAAAAGTGAAGATAACGAACAATGATCAATCCCATAACCTACAAAGAATACAAAATTACGAGTACGGCAAACATGGACTTCTGAATATGCCAGAAGTGGGATCAGGAGCTTAGAAAGAGTAGGCATCCTCTGTCGACCGATCATGCCCTTCGTAAGAACTATATATATCTTGATCAAATCAGATAAGCAGAGTAATTTGTAAATCATTGTGTAAAGCGGCCTAACATTTGGCGTGAAACATGTCAGACAGCATTTGACCCAATGATAGGTTGTATTGGCAACCTATATCGTTATAACGACCATAGAAGTTTCGAAATGCTAATTTTAATTAAACGAGACTGTTGAAACCCCTGTATCATCAACTTGTTTGTCAGTAGCCTGTCTCGATTTAAAAACTGATCATACGCAGAACAATCTTTTGTGCATCGATTCAGTTGAGAAATATAAACACCATATGCATATGATAATGGAATATTACTACATAAATATGGGAAGTTGACGATGGAGAAGCTGAAATCATCCTGTTTATCATAAAGTTGAGTTGTTAGTTTGCCGTTAATATCTATTTTCAATAAAATATCAAAAGTATGAAGCACAAGTGGACGACTTTGTGGTTTGTTTTTAAATCATTCTAAGATTACATTTGTATATTTCACGATTCCTTGTCCATTTTGACAGTTTTCATTTTACAGTATTTCCGCTTATTTTGCCATGAAAAGTAACATTATGGGTACGTTATATTCACAGCGTTTTTAATAAATATTTCACAAGTTATGTCTTTAGAAAAAATATTGTGTTTGTCTACTGCAAAACTAAAGATGTATACAGAATTAAGATAAGCAAACTAGAAATGTAAACCTTCCCCGTGCCCTGACAGATTTTTCTTTATTCTACAGATCATGCCTGACTCCAAAGGATACTACTACCATAGAGATTGACAAGAGAAATCATACACACTTCCCTATAAACCGAAAAAATTACCAGTCTTTAAGGGATCCGTCCATCATTATGTAAAAATGATATCGATATGCAGATTGTCGATAAATGAAAACTATCCCTTTGATCTTAACAGTTTTTGTAAAATAGTTGAATCTTTAATTTTATATTTTAAAACTTGACTTATCAATTCATCCAGATATGTGTTTTACAGAGATTTGAAATTTTATTTTTAGTTTACATATACCATATACTTATTATTCATATGGAATAAGATTTATAATAACGTCCCTTTCTGCAAAGAACATACTATGATAATTTAAAACCTTTTGTAGATTTGTTTTGATATTGTTTTATGTGTGTATGGAAATCAAATATATATTTTTGCGGATTGTAGGTTGAATATATATGAAAAATGATCGATACTGTATGTATTTTGTTAATGAAAGTATAGTTAATAATGGAGATAAATGATCCCTTTACATGCCGAATTTCTCCAAACGTGGGGTGTGCACAAGCTGGGCAACTCATGATGAAATCCAACAACTGACTCTCGAACACAGCAAACGTCTTTTCTCGATCATTTCTTTAAAAAAGATTGAAACCATACATTATGAGTTTAAAAACAATTTCGGGTAATATGTGTATTCAAGTTGATTGACAGCTTAGCAATATGCTTCATCTAAATCATCATGGTATTTTTTCTTCATTAAATATATTATTCCAAGTTATTTTATGATAGAACTTAAATATTATTTACCTAAAATCACTCTCCACTGTGTCGTCTGATCAAAAAGACAGAAAGGACTCGTGTACTGTTTCCTCATCTTCATCATGAGACTCATGGACACTTTTTGTCTCTATTGATGTACATGAAATATCCTCAGTTGCACACAAATCTGGTTTAGCTCTTAGACGTTTTAGTGGTGGTGCTGGAATTAAACTTCAACTTGTCACAATCTCTTTTAATAGTTCTCACTTTGTTTTCAGTCTAAACACCTGTTAAAATGAAATATAGAATTATGTTTCAATATGAAAGGTGAAGATAACGAACAGTGATCAATCTCATAACTCCTATAAGCAAAACAAAATAGAGAGTTGGGCAAACACGGACCCCTGGACCTACCAGAGGCGGGATCAGGTGTCCAGGAGGAGTAAGCATCCCCTGTCGACCGGTCACACCCGCCGTGAGCCCTATATCATGATCTGGTTTGTTTGTTTGTTTTGATGTTTTCTGCCACACTCAACAATTTTTCAGTTATATGGTGGCGCCCAGTTTTTATTGGTGGAAGAGAGAACCCAGATACAATGTACCTGGGAAGAGACCACCAACCTTCCGAAAGTAAACTGGGAAACTTTCTCACTTACCGGCGCGAGCGGGATTCGAACCCGCGCCGACAGAGGTGAGAGGCCGTGTGATTTTGAGCGCAATGCTCTAACCACTCGGCCACTGAGGCCCCTGATCTGGTAAACGAAACCATCCGTAGTTAAAATTAGTGTACCAAAAACGGCCTTACAATCGGTATGAAACAAGTCAGACAGTATTTGACCCAATGATAGGTTGTACTGGCAAACTTGATTATTATAACGACCATAGAATTTGGGAAATGCTGACTTTAAACAAGGATATTGAAACTCCTGCACCATCAACTTGTCTGTCGGTAACCTGATTCGATTTAAAAACTGATTATACGCAGAATAAGCTCTTGCGTATCGAATCAGTTGAGAGATATAAACACCATATACAGGTTATAATGGAATATTGCTAGATCAAAATGGAAAGTTGACGATGGAGAAGCTGAAATCAATCCGTTTATCACAAACTTGAGTTGTTAGTTTGCCGTTAATTTCTATTTTCAATAAAATTTCTAAGTATGAAGCAGAAGTGAACGACTTTGTGGTGTCTTTTATCTCGAGTTCACAGAGATATATCGAATCGATATATGAATGAAAATTAACATTGTTAATAGATAAAATGTCGATGTATCTAAATGTCGCATCGAAGGCCACAGGAAGATTTTTTTTCACATAGAAGTTTGTTTTTTTAATAAATTCTGCTTCCTATGAACATAAAAACATGTCAGCTAACAAAGGAACATAATTCGTGCTCATGGGAATTCCAACAGACTTTTGGAAGCATAATCTCATAATGAATACGCTGGTTTTGAGATACGTCCGAGTTATTTCCCTTTGGAGAACTCTCATACATAGTAAGGCGCGAAAGAATTTGTTTACACTCAGGGGTGGGATAAATATTCATCACTGCGTAAAAGAATGTACTCAGTAAGTTTCTCATACGCTATTTGATCACTCGAATTCAACTGATACACAAACTAAGTAAGTGATAAGTATTTAGGGATTAATTAAATACATAGAATTATTATCCTATCACGTTATTCCGTTGGTCATAAGTACCATATCCAAGATATTTCTTGCAAATATGACATTGTTTGTATGTTTCCACTTCGGTAAAACATTTCTTTCTATAGTATTTTGTATTTCCCGCATTTACATATTTAAAGAGAAGCCGCTTTTAATACATTTCATCGACTTCCTCGTTGACTGTAGATCCATTCTGTCCCACTTAGGCATTCAAAGTTCCACTAAATGCACCTCCTATACAGAAGAGTTCGTGTCTCAAAACTGGCGTATTGGGAGCATATGAACCTTTAATTCTATTGTTTGACATTTTCCAAAGATATATTACATGACTATTTTCTATACGTTCCTTTTTCGGTCCACTCCCACATTCAGGAGTGTGTCATCTTTTAACTCTACTTGTCCAAACCTTTATAATCATTTATTACATAATTTTTCTGTCAGATTTTAAGTATTTTGTCCTCACTTTGTAAATCCATTACTATCATGAATTTCAAAATTCAACGTGAATCAATTCGAATTCGTCATATGTGGTATTGATCTGAACTTGCAATACTTTTCTCTTCCGACTGCCTGTTGAAAAATCTCTTGGAGTCATTTTTGAATGATGAGAAATGACCTTGGGTCATTTTTCCACTTTTATGCAGCACTGATGATGTAATGTGTTTGAGTAATTACTGAGTTTTCCGGAAGTTTTACTGGTAACATGCTTTGTAACACACTCAATGTGTTGTCAAGTTGCTAGGACTCTATCATGTAACACCAAACATGCATCATTCTGTATACTATAACCATCGCTTTGTTCTTAATTTTCTCTTACAAGACAAATTGTCTTCATTTGAGGAATTTTCGTAAGGGATGTAGCACGTGGCTATTGATCTGATGCATGTTGTAATGCAGGAAAAAAACCAACATTCCAGTACGTCCTGGTAGCTAAGTGGTCGATACCGTGTACTTAAGAAAGAGATTAAATCAACATGATCTCTGAATCATTGTCCTCTCTATACCTGTCGAACTGATAGAACAAAACTTAAAGTTGACAAAGAACTCTGTACTTATATGTAATCTCCAGATATAATTTATAAGGATTTGACACAAAAAGTTTATTAACAATCAAGACAGTGGTTTTTCTAATAGAAAAACTTCCAGAAAATTATTTAGCGAAGAATGGATGCAGCGTGCTTTTCTTTTTGATTTACAATTAGACTTTTACTTCCTGGAGACAGGAAAATTCCCAGTGATGTTTTGAATAGAAACGAACTTCTCCTTTGAAAAGTTACCACTATTTCCAAATCTATGGTCGAGGTAAGAAGATTTATAAACATCTCCTATTTTTATATCATTTTATCCTTGTTTCCCCTTGTTATTATGTTAGAGCTGTAGCATTGGCTTGTTTTATGTCAGAGTGGATTTCACTGAAATATTGCCCTAAAGCAACAAGACATCATGGAAGAAACATTTGGAGTGTCTTGGGTCAAGATCAAAAGTTCAATATCTGACGAAAATTTAAATTCATATAGTTTTTATCGAGAACCGCCATTATCCTTAAAACTAAATATGATGCATGTGATACAACTTGATTATCAAGTACATACAAGCATTATACTACATACATGTGTAACGTTTCCTAAATCCTACAATTTATTAACAATTGAAAATGTACGTGTAATATTTAAATGTCACCTTCAAATATTCATTATTTCCAATTATCTTTACCATTTCAAATAATGAATGTGAACGATGTGCGTATGAATCTTGATAAACATAGTACTAATTAAACGACTGGGAATACCGACAATAATGAAAGTAAAATGTAAGTATAAAAGATAAATATCATACATGAGGCTGTAAACAGTGAAACTTCACGCCAGCATACTTTCATGAAGCTCTAATGCGCTTTATGGAATATGCTAGTGAAAAGCGTCGCAGATCATACCCTAGAGTATTTTCAAAAATAAAATTGATTTCATCAATGAACATTAAGTGTTTAATTCTATCAAAAATTGTGTAATCGTTGTCGGACGACAGAAACGTATCGTAGTATGTACCATCCTCCCCCACCCATTTAACCACACCCCACACACCCCTGACACACAATTTCTTGAATTTAAATTTTTATCCGACAATTTTCCATTGATCTCACCCCTTCTTAGTTTTTCTAAAATAATTGCTTGAATTATTTTTCAAAACATTTGAAATGCAATGCATTATATCAATGAGTTACTCAAGCATCAAGCAATGGTCATATTTTCAAATCTACCGTGAAAATTCTATGTGAAAAGCTCTTGCTTTGTTTGAAAGTGAAATTAGTAAGAGCTGACAACCAAATTTCCATAGTAGGCGTTGGCAGAATATAAAACCTTCACGCCTGATTACGAAAAACTATTTATGTTTATCAGCTTCTATTACCCAAACTCTGCTCACCGTAGCTCGTTTTTGCTGTCATAAAAAATCTGAACAAAGAATGATTGAGACTGAAAATTTGTCATTTATTACAATACCAAATGACGAAAGAAATCTTCAACATAAGATTTTGGGGGAAATCAGATAATACATTCTACATGAAAGTACCTGCAAAGCTAAATTACTCAAAGTCTTATTTCCCCCAAAGAAGACAAAATAACTTAAATAATGCTACGCTATAAGATGACAAATAAAAATTCATCAAAACAAACCCAGAGCAAAAAGATGGCGAACAAATAAGGCCACACTATTGACGTCTCTATAAGAGTGAAAGATCCTCAAAGAGACACCGTGTATCATTCATTACTGAAATAATACTAGTATAGATTTAGCGAATTAATTAACGGATAAAGAAATGATTACACCCTGAAGGTAGGAGTAATACATGTAGATTCAGACCTTCCTCAGTAATGTAATTTTGACAAGAAATGTCCATTGTCTAGTGGCGAACGTGTTACGTTTGTCTTCATTTTATCGATTGACTTGGTTTTATCTGATAACTAAATGACCTAAAGCTGCTACATGAGTGAAAAATGATGGACGACAAACAATAAACAAGACTTACCTAACGGAATAACATAATCGGGGATTTTTAATTCCGTAACTGATCGTTAAAAAATACATGTGAAAAATACAAAGTGCACTTCGTGATGATGTAAGGAAAACTCGCAGCTATATCTGCTAAAAATTAATTAAGAAATCCCAATGATGATATTTCATGATTAACAATCGACGGATATTTCCGAGACAACGTAGATATTGCTCATATGAATATTTCTGCAACTACGTCATACCAAATCATGTTGCTATAAACTTTTTGTTTTTCTCATAAACTACACATATAATGGAGGTGTAAAAGGCAAGGTTTTTATTTAATTCATTCTTAAAAATTAATGGAGGCATGAATTGCGATGCTTCATGCCACCATACTTCATAGAATGTGTTAGCGCTTCATGAAATGGATACCGCTTGGAGCATTGCAGTCCATGCCCTCTTGAATTTTAAATGAAGCCTATTTCTTATATTTACATTCTGCTTTCATTTCTGTCGGAATTCCCAGTCATTAAAACATGTTCTTTATTTATCACCTTTCACCAGCTTTAGATGAGGTGCATTGTGCTCAGAGCCGTAACGGCGAGGGTTTTTGGTAGTGCCCACGCCTACCGCGACACATGACCCCCGTCTCCAAGGTTACATAAAGCAAAAGGCCATCCATATAGTTATTTTACCTTGTAAAAGAATGCATATTCTGAATAATCATCAGTATATCATAGAATAAGATCGACTTCCTATATGCTTTTTTTCAAAAGTAAACTTTAATTTTGAATTCAAAATACACGTATGTACTAGTACTTCTTTGATATCCGTATTTTCAGAAAATCATGTGGTCACAGTGTATCTAACCCTATCAAAATATGGGATTGGTCTCGATTTAATTTCTATGGAGAATTAAAAAAAATATGACAGTAGCTTCGCTCTTCCCAAATACAAACTTGATTTATGAAATGTAGTAAATGAGCAATTCGGATGAGTAAAACAAAAAATAATCACAGCAGAACCTCCTTTAACCGGGATCCAGTAATTACGGTAATGTTCACTCATTCTTTGCTCAAAGAAGACAAAAGATTGTCTCTCAACAACACGGACATGTTAATCGGTAAGTTGAAGGGTATATTTTTGCAATGAATGACTAAATAACCAAACCTGACAATCGTCCAATGAAGGATTTTGCATGCAAAGAAGACAAATCTAATTATAATTAATGGAATAGATGACATCTTACACCGTACTGATTTATTACGTGAACCTCTTCCTTGCTTTACAATGCGTCATAATGATCAATTTATAGGTTACGGTAACAGGAAAGTCTATACATGCACATGTATATAATTCAGAAATAGGTATAGAAAAAATATACACCCGACAGAGTTGCTTGTAAATGGTAGGGGTCCAATTATCATATCATATCGAACTTTTCGCCGAAAATTGCAAGCGATGCAGTTGGTAAAAAAGAAAACCAAAATGGCGGCGTGATATACCTTATGGATAGTTTGTGTATAGGAAGGGATTTTTTTTTATCATAGATATCCAACGTCGAGTGCCTGTAGAGATTGAGTATATTCAACTAGTTTCTTCACTTCTTCAAGCGTATGAAGAAACACGTGTTAGCGTCGCCAGTAAAACGGCTGTTTGGGACCGTTAAATCAACATTGACGGTCGCCATTACATAATATGTCACTAATGAGAGGATAATTCTCCTCTTCACGTATTTTGTTTGATGTTTACGGCTTATTTCGTTGAGTTTATATGAAATACGTTACATAATGTTTATATTTGACGCTATGTTTTTACACCGTTCTGAGTCACAATGGAATTGTTTTCGTCTAGTTTAGCTTCAAAGATCAGTGCATTAGCGGCTGAAAATGTATATCACAAAACAGTTGCATTAGAATTGTAAATCTTGTAAGTTCTCTACCAAAACTGTAAATTTCATGATCCTTGGGTGAGCGGTTCTGACTCCAGCGCAGGGCCAAACTCGGCATATAGTGTTTACGTGTACATTTAAATTGATGCTATTTTGAAACTAAATATATATTTCTAGAAGGAGCAGATAGCCCTTTATAAAAACTGTAAATTTCATGATCCTTGGGTGAGCTGTTCTGACTCCAGCGCAGGGCCAAACTCGGCATATAGTGTTTACGTGTACATTTAAATTGATGCTATTTTGAAACTAAATATATATTTCTAGAAGGAGCAGGTAGCCCTTTATAAAAAATGTAAATTTCATGATCCCCAGAGTAGGAGTTTATATGCCATGCTGGGGTCAACATTATCATAGTGATTATTGTCTTTATGATTTGAAAGATTTCTTTAATTTTGCTGATATTGTATTAAAAAAAAGTAAATGTATGTTTAGGAAAAGCAGAAAATGATGTATCAAAATTGTGAACTGTGTAAACCCCGGGGTTTTGACTCTTGGGCGGGTCCAAAATAGTCATACAGTGTAAATATAACAAATATTATAGTATGTAAGGTCTTTCATCATTCTTCGTCATCAAAGAATTCAGTCAAACTTATTTCAATCTCAAGTCTACACCTAGTATTTCCTACAAAAATACTTCTACTATATTGTATCCAAACTTTTTAATTATAAACAAACTTTGCAGTGCCTAGATATAGACCATCTTATACTCAATCCACCGATGTGTTCTTTGTTCTTCATCTTCTTTCAACTATAGTCCAGCTCGACATGTCATTACGGGTGATGTTGATATACATGTACTTGAAAATGTGGACCTCAAATCACTTATTCTAAAATGTTCTATATGCAGCGAACCTCGATCTTTCAATTGGCGACAGAACTTCGTCTCTATTATGAATTCTGTCGAAGATTATGCCAGACGATGGGATAAATATGAAAAAGAAGAACTTGATACATTGTCAGAATGGATTAAAAGTGTAAGAGGAATATTAAAATCCCACATTAGACACATTAAAACAAAAGTACGTACCATACATCCTTCTGTGTTTAGTGAACCAGAAGTGATAAAAGAATTAGATAGGTTACATGAGAAATATGTTTTCGTTCCAGCTGACAAAGCTTGTAACAACATTGTCTTTGTTTGTAAGGCTCATTATTTTAAACGAACTTGGCATTAATTCCACTTTTGGTAATCGCATTTATACTCCAACTGCCCTTTCAAAAGACAAAATTCTTCAAAACCTTGCTTCAGTTTTAGACACATTTAATATCCCAGTCATTGGGTCGGATGAATAAGAGTTACTGTACCTACACTGGATTCCTAAACTTCATAAAAACTCTTACAAACAAAGATACATTGCTGGATCCAGTGAATGTTCTACCAAGCCAATATATTTGCTCCTCACGAAAATATTAACAGCTGTGAAGTAGAAACTTCAAACGTACTGTGCGACTACATATGCTAGAAGTGGTTTAAATAAAAGGTGGATTTTAAAAAATTCTAAAGAACTAAACTAGAAATCACAAAATTTTTCTCAAATCAACTACATCAAAATGTATGACTTTTCAACTCTTTACACGACCATTCCTCACGATAAATTAAAGACATCATAGACAGTTGCTTCTTCAACAAAAATGGAAAACGCAAATATTCCTATCTAGTGATCAGTCATCCAAAAAAATTACTTTGTTAAACGCCACTTTGATTCCACGCACAAGTACTCTGAAGTTGAAATAAGAAATATACTGGAATTCCTCATTAACAAGATCTTCGTGGTCTTTGGTGATCAGGTCTTCCAACAGTTTGTTGGAATCCCCATGGGCACGAATTATGCTACTTTGATGGCTGACCTGTTTTTATATTCCTATGAGGCAGAGTTTATTCAACAACTTCTAGGCGAGAAGAAAAAATCTATTGCTGTGGCCTTCAATTCAACATTTGGATATATCGACGATGTATTATATATTAACAATAATAATTTTCATTCATATTTCGATTCAATATATCCCAGTGAACTCGAAATAAAAGACACCACAGAGTCGTCTACTTCTGTTTCATACTTAGATATTTTATTGAACGGAGATATTAACGGCAAACTAACAACTGAACTTTATGACAAACGGGATGATTTCAACTTCTCCATCGTCAACTTCCCATATTTATGTATCAATATTCCTTTATCACCTGCATATGGTGTTTACATCTCTCAACTGATTCGATACGCAAGAGCTTGTTCTGCGTATGGTCAGTTTTTAAATCGAGGCAGGCTACTGAGAAACAAGTTGATGATGAAGGGGTACCAACAGTCTCGATTAAAATCAGCATTTCGCAAATTCTATGGTCGTTATAACGATCTAATTTGCCAATACAACCTATCATTGGGTCGAAAGCTGTCTGACATGTTTCATGCCGATTGTTTGTCCATTCTTGGCACACTACTTTTGAGTACGGATGGCTTCGTTTACCTCATCAAGATAGAGGGCTCACGGTGGGTGTGACTGGTCGACAGGGTATGCTTACTCCTCCAATGCACCTGATCCCACCTCTGGTATATGCAGGGGTCCGTGTTTGCCCAACTCTCTATTTTGTATTGCTTGTAGAAGTTATGAGATTGATCACTGTTCGTTATCTTCACCTTTCATCAGTATGGCCACTTTCGGGGGCATTTGTGCTTTAAAACACATCTTGTTTTATACTGCCATTGAATATAAGATTTAGCTAAGATAAGCAAATCAGGATATTTATCGTAGATTGCTTAGCCCTTGAGGCTAGTGATACTTTTAACTAATATCCAGGTGACCGATAAGGCCTGTAGGCCACTTCTTCTTTATTACACTTGGTTTGGGGTTTCACCAGATTTATGGATGTGCTTTATCTTTGTGAACACCCACAATAAAAACCGTTTAAAATATTTACATTCAGTTCAATAAGGATTAGTAGTAAAAAGATAATTATATTTTTGTCATTCACTCCGATTTTCCCTTAACATTCTTACTATTTGAAACTGGAAGAGAATATCTCATAAACTTTTAACTTTTGAAATAGGCTACCGGTAAGTACATTTCATCTTATCTCAGAACAGACGTTCTTTTTCTAATGTATTGCTCCTTGTGACGCCAGATAATTTATTTCTAATACGCTTTAAGGGTTTAATTACAGGGGGTTTCTTTTGCATTTTTATGAGGGCTTTTTTGTTAAGTTTTTTTATTTTTAGTTATTTTTTTTTCTTCAGCCTTTGTAACTAGTTTTAGTGCTGCTGTTTTTACTTCATTTTTCTTTCTGTAAGTATTCGATCTTCCTAAAGAAGGGACAGCTGTGTCCTTGGTCATTTTAGAGCTTTATATGCATATTTGACATCGTATCTATATTCAGATCCAACACTTTAGATGTTTTTAGTGCTTGAAAAAATATTTTACATATTCCTTAATGAAATTTTCCCATATATTACGACAACCACCTAAACACACCCGCCATTATGTGAACCAACTTTCATCTATGTTTGTCGTGGCTCCTGAGAAGATTTCTTCAAACATCCCCGACATGTTTATTTTCCTATTGCGGAAGGATGGTGTTATGCGCTTCTCAGTTGATTTGCAAAGAGTTAGGAATTTTAAACACATTTTTTCACAACGTACTTTTCCATTAATTGTTATATTCTTTTTATACTATGAAATCGGGAGTACAAGCAAGTAAAACATTACCATGAGTATATACTTAGTAAATTATTTCCTTTCCAAAAGGTTCATAATTCTAAAATTCATTAATTTTTTTACTTTCAATTCTTCAAACAATTAATTAGATTTATTGTGTTTTAATTCAAACAATCTTATCATAAAATTTCACCTTGACTTCAAAGAAAGAAAACGTGTTCAATCTAGTTTTACACAATCTTTAACATATTTACCCTAATAACTAATAAAACAATTTAAAAACAACCCTTAGGAATAATTAAATACATAGAAAGGACATAAGTATAATAACAATCTACAGTTTAAGTAGCAACTGAAGGTGGGTTTTTTCGGGGTGGGGTTGTTGTTGTAAAAAACTGTAAGAGCTGTAATTGTAAGAGTGCTAAGTATGTAAAAAAAAAAATCACAAATTTAAAGCTAATCTAAAAAGATGCGTTTTGAGGTCCGCTTTAAAACTAGACATTTATACTAACGACTGATACAACATTAGAAAAAAAATAAATAGAATTGAATAAAAGAACAGACATGACACGTAAACAACTACATGTATATAGTTGTAGATTTTTGACGCATGCTTAATCATCTTCAATGTTTAAAAATAAATATGAAACCCAGTCGAAGCACTGCTATACATTACAGGGTCCACGTCCATTTGCCTTGTCCCTCCTCGTTCATTTTGTTTTACTCCTTTAGAACAAAATTTACAATATGAACGTTTGCTGGGCAGTCTACCAAACTTAGGAATTGTAGAACTAGAGGACTGTTGTCACCGAGCAGCTGTCTTTTGTAGTGTCCTGTATCTTCTGATTAGGAGCTGTGTCCGTGCTAAATGGTAACGAAACCGTTTCTACCTTCTCTTACGAAACCAGAGGTGAAGATGCTATATCTACATTTTTGACAAACAAATGAAAAGGGAAGGAGAGGTGCCCGAATCAAATACTGCATTATTTTTTCCCGTCGCGGTAAGGTGTTAAACAATGGATCCGCATTGTCCGTATAGTGTATACTCTTAATCTAAATTTTTGCTACTGTCAAAGCTAACAAATGTACCTGGCAATTCGCTCATTTTGGTCACATTTTTTGTCTTACTACTCAAGATGATAATCTAGAAAATCAACACTTTTCGCTGTATCAAGGACAAAACTCAGTAAAAGAAGTGCGTGAGTGTGGGAAAAGGGGGTTAAAGAATATTACCAAAATATTTTTATGTAAAAAGAAAAATAACCCTAGTCCAGGGCTCATTATATATAAACTTGAATATTTCTTCACTTTAGATGAAAACTATGGTTTACATGGTGAGTAAACTATGCAACTATGCGGAAACTTTAGAAAACAAAGGATTTACGCAAGGTTTCGGTTTGGAAACTTCAAGTTTAAAAGAGTTCACGGAGTGTGTAAATCTAGGCCGTCCCCGATTCCAGATGGTTTACGTTGCGGACCCTTGTTGAAACCTTAGGCTTCTGCACCGTTTCCGCACTGTTGAAATTAGTCACCACCCTAGGTTTACGCACAGATAATGCACTACTGAAACTACTTTAAAACCTAGGTTTACACAGTGCATAAACCTACAGAATCTTGTTAATGTAGATAACCTACCATTCTCTAGAATATGACAACACAATTGAATCAAGACTATACATTTTAACATTAGTGATATATATTATGCTCCTGATTTGAAATTATAGATTTTTCAATTCATTAACTTGAAATTTAATTCGTTAAATTCGTTAATACAATTTGTTAAAACGAGTACATGTAATTAATAAAATATGTAGTTGGAGGAAGGTGACGCAAGACCAGGCACCGGATCTTACCTCGGTTATCACTGTATCAGTACATTTTTTCAAAAAATTGTTGTAACGAATTAGGCAATTTGATACAGTGTAGAAAGAATTTCAGAACTCATTACTTCAAATTCAATTCGTTAATTCAAATTTTGAAATCTATTATTACGAAGTTTATAAATTTGTTATGACAAATTTAATCAATTATAACGAATTTCAAAGTTTGAAATAACGAATTAAAATCGAAATAACGAAATCTGAAATTCGTTATTTCAAATAAGAAATATATTTGTGATAGGTCCTAAATGGGCTTCGTACCCAACCACAAATTAAAACAAAACACAAAATTTTTTATATACATTGTACAATACTTTTATTAGAGATTCAATGACATATGTAAAGTTTATTGAATAATAACACTAACAATTTTAAGCTTAGTTATGTTCAACAATACTACTGTTAGCACTGTAAACAAGAAATTATGCAGAAACACGTATGTCATCAGGGTGCTTATATAGGGATATTCTCTGTCAGGTATTTCTGGTAACTCAGTGATTCTAAGATGAAGATTTTTAGAGACACCCACGTAATTTTCACCATCGCTTACTTTTCTCTCAAATTCGATCTCGTATTTACAATTTACAATCCCCCTCATTTAAGTATGCGCTGCTGCAAGTTTGATTTAGATTGCCCCTAATGTTTATTGTCCACAAGTTGAACTTACATTTATGAAACGTTACAAGATAGACGACAAACTGCAGAAAATTCGATTAGAAAGGCTCAATAGAACTATCATAGATGATATATGGGTTTCATTAGACATGAAAAGAAGACAGGTCAACATTTGAATTGATGATGATTTATTCTCATAAACCAATGTACAAAAGGTATAGAGAAATACAAATACTACAGTACACCACACACAAAGTCAATACCCAGAGTAGAACAAAAGGTATAGAGAAATACAAATACTACAGTATACAGTACACAAAGTCAGTACCCAGAGTAGAACAAAAGATATAGAGAAATACAAATACTGCAGTATACAATACACAAAGTCAGTACCCAGAGTAGAACAAAAAGGAAAAGGAAAAAAAGAAGAAAGAAAAAACAAAACATATACATACACACACATATACACGCACACCTATGCATATACCGTACATAAGGAACATGTACATGATGCATTGTACATACTCTGGAGGACTAGTGCATGAAAGTTAAGTAATCAAAGTGTTGATATAAGTGATAAAACATATTTTCTTCAAAGTAATAATATTTCTTAGATTGGAACAGATTTTTGCATTTAATAATATTGACATTTGCTCTGTTTTCCAAATTAATAAAGCTATTTCTATACAAACGTAAGTGTGGACAAACTAAAATATGATGTTAATAAATCAGTATTCTAATATACCGATTAGAAATAACAACCTTTGTCCAACTTATCCTTTATCAAGAACATTGCTTCCACCTTTCGTCACGATGGATAACCTGTATCAGCAATCAAATCATTATGAACCCGGAAGATTGCGGTGCCCACTCCTCAGTAACATGTGTTACTTGTAATCATAAAGGAATGCACCCTAATAACTACATGTACATATTTGGAGGATTTTCGTTTTCGTAACAGGTGTTTTTCAAAACAATATGAAAATACGTGTGCCTTATTATTCAGAGTTAAAACACTACTTGTACAAGCTAAAGGGTACCTCAACATCAAACACCTATAGAGACCTTAGTTATGGTTAATAGTATAGGTATGACTTCTAACAGAACTGCCGGAGGGGAGGGGGCTTATTGTAATTAATAAAACCCCTTGTTTAAAATGTCAACTTGCTAAAATGTTGAAAGGGATGTTTTACGAGTGTAAAGTAAGATTCAGAATAAAAACAGGGAAATTAGTTCACAGTTTATTAGTGAATATTCATAAACATCATTACGTTAAATGATATCAATGTCACTTCACACTACAAAGTGTCAGTTAGAATGTGTAACAATGGGTAGAATTAGGATTAACATTGACTACATGTTTGGATCCCCATGCACCATCTCTCATTTGAAGTGACACTGGTATGTCGCTGAAACTAGGATATTATCTCTCGATTTTATTTTATTTAGACTTTCTCTACCAACACATTTTAAAGCTTTTTAGAAACTACATGACACATTCGTTTGCAAAAATTTAAAGATTGAGCACACCACTTTCTTCGGAATTTTAGCGAGATCGGGTCTCAAAGGATTATGTCATGATATGTCTTGACCTTAAATAGGTATTCGAGGTCAAATGAGTTCAAAGTTTTCTTCATTTTTCTCTTAGATGTATATTCTGAAGTACTTCTTACTAGGTAAAATGCAAGACAGAAAATTCATATTTTATGTGCCTACTTAAATCCTACCAGTAAATCCCATTCAGAAAAAGAATTATTGCTAGTTGCTAACTAAAACACTTTCGGTACAATTTAGTGCAAGATAACGTTTTGTCGCTATAAAATGCGTGCAATGCTTATGCTGCAAGATGCTAACTCTGTAGGAAATTATTCAGAAATAGTTTTTCATGGCCTATTTTACTCTACCTATTGCAACGTGTACGGTGAGAAGCCAATCAAGTGTAAGTTCGTGCTGAAGATAGTCGAAATTTTTGGTGATTTTTGATATTATATACGCGTGTTTTCTTTGCTCTTAATTTTGTATTATTTATAGGATTTATGAGACTGATTACGGTTCGTTATCTTCACTTATTTTTATTTCCTTTCTAAGCACCAATACCGAAACAAATTTTATTTCAAAAAATTAAATCCATTTGCGATTCACCATCAGTTAAACAACATTGTTGTTTCAAGAAAAAGGTCCTAGTAGTAAATGAATAAAGATCATGGATTTTCAGCACACCTAATCGTGCTTAAGAAAGTAAATGTCATGTTTTGCTGGACAAACTTCGTTTCAAATGTTATTAAATAAATTACAGTTACTTTGTATAGCTTACTTTTATTCTTTTTAGGTCACCTAGTCACTCGGGTAACTCAATGCTTTCTGTTTTCGTCCGTCGGTCACATTTTCAGGTTCTTCATTTAAACGGCTGAACCAATTCTAATCAATTTTGGTAGATAGCATCTATGGATGAGGGGGGACACAGCTGTGAATTTCGTGGTGTCTGTCCTATGGTCTGATGGATCGGATCAAAACCATCATAATTAACGCAATCTAAAAAAACATCTTTCTTACTCCAGAGCATCAAGCAGTCTAACTGTTTGCATGATTATAGTAAGCAATTAGTCCTATACCAAAAACCGTTAAATACATGACCCCTGCGTTCGAACACTAGGCTGGGGCTAAGTTGGTCATATAATGGAAATACATTATATCTTAGAAATTTTTCATCTTTACTGTTAGATATCAGAAAGGCAAAATGTTTGTATGATTATGATGGGCATTGAGCCCTCTACCAAAACTGAAAATCACGACCCCAGTGTCCATGTACCAGCGTGGGGCTGGATTGGTTGTAACCAGCATTATATTTTAATTATCATCAATAAATTGTCTTTTAAAATTGACACTTATGGTATATATTTGCAATGATGTTTTCTTTTCACAGATGTAATTGTATTTTAGATGGTTTTTTATATTTTCTAAAAATATGAAGAGACTAATTTGCACGAAATTTTCTAATTGTGTTGAAGTGTTTGAGGAAGTGGTAGGGGATCTGACCGAATGCTATATATCATTCAAACCAGAATTCATTGCGTCACCTGATGGGCTATATATCTTTTAAGAATTATTTGTGTAAAGAAAAATATGGACCACTTTCTAACCCCTCCTCATGGACATCTACACACTCGATAGCTGCAGAACTGTAGCTCTCTGAAAACATATTTTGACGGCTACCTAACATGGCTACGTCAACAAACGAAATCATTTGAAGCTGGGAGTTTTGAGGTCGTATGGGGCTTTAATGAATATTTGAAGGTATGTTTGGACACAAGTATAGTAGTAAAATATGTTAAGAATGTTTTGATATTAAATTTATGAGACAGCAACTCAAGAATACAACGATATAAGGCCTCAACCGTGTGCAGCTTTTTGTGCGCCGTAAATCGAGGGTTTTTATAAGGGGTGGATCTGTAGCTCTCTGTTCCGTCAAAATATTTTTTCAGAGAGCTACAGTTCTGCAGCTACACTCTCGATAGTTAATTGCCATAGGGGTTGGTTGTACTCTGCGTTAAAAGCACGATTGTATCCTGCGTAGGAATGGTCGTTTCCAAATGATGTTTGGCCGCGTTGTGAATGGGGTCGAAAACTCGTAAATTTTGTGTACAGTCTGTATGTAAGTGGTAAGTTCATCTTGAAATATATTTGACAAAATAGTTTGAAGGGGGTAAGCTTTGTTGAGAATTATTTTACATTTTCACCTATTAACTGAACAACTTGACATGATCAACAACGTGTATATTGTAGGTTGCTCAACTTGTGACAAATAGATTGCCATTATGGTCCCAAGTATAAAGAACATCAATGTACATGCACGTATTTCATCAATGTACATGCACTTTTAAAACGTATTTCTTCAGGAAAACATAATTGTAAATACAACTATAAATTCATATGATTAAAAAATGTAGAGATAATGTATTGATATATCATTATTTGTGTAATGCATAATGTGTTAGCCACACGGATCAATCTACAGCGCAGTGTCTTTTGCGATAATATTATATATTTCATTGAAAAACATTTTTGTTTGCAAAGTCACTCTGAACTCATGTATGCTCTTTTAATCAATATGAAATTTAAAGCATTTATAACAAAACATCTAGACATTTATGATTTTAAAACTGGTCAACAATTGCATTTTAATATGACGACTCAAAGCTTTCAACCTCAACGTTTAGCACTTGATTTCCTTAAACTAACCTTTGTAAGAGTGGAACAAAAGCTTTGGGTGTGATGGTTTTAAGCCTACAGTCATATGATATGTATGACTATCCAGGAACAAAATTAAGACACCGAGAACGGAAACTGCAGATATTTGTGTTGTTAACTATGTAAAAGTTACTATGGATTAACCCTAGATAATTCTATGAAAACAGTACAGAAATACAGGTAATATCGATGTATTAAATGAATTATGCAGTTGGAAAAAAAAAAAGTCGACTTATTTATGAAACAACGTGGTAGTCTGATCACAGGTTGAATTCAAATGTAACAAAAATACAGCTTTTAAAAAAACCATAATCCATGTAGATAAAAGACACCACTGAGGGGTTTTTTTTTCTTCTCTCCAATAAGTGTCCGGCATCAGATGCGAAATTCACGTGTGTGTTTTTTAGATATGGTCTTGCAAAGGGGGGTCCCGTGTCTTTTACGATAAAGAACCGTCACCACCACTATCCCACTGCCGCTACATACATAGGTCCAGTTTTTAGTACTTCAGCTCCTGGTGGTGACGCTCCTATATGAGTGATATTTCTTTTTTCAAGCAGGGAGTAAACCAACAAGCAAAACTACTAACGTAATATATTTTCGTATCTGCTGTGTTTAATCGATTCAAGGGAAAAGTGAAGGAGCATTACACCATCGATAATCTAACTTAGTGATAAGGTATCTGCACCATGTGCAATTTAGTCTCGTCGAACATTAAGGTAGGATTCCATATACCAGTCTACTTTTCCATTTCAGATAATAGAGATTTTAGTAAAATGATTATGCGTGAACATATTTAAAAGTTTTAAACGGGAAATGACATTAAGGTGATTTGGAATTAATTCTACTTAAAAGTGGTTACTCAGAAGAGCGATTATAGGTAAATAAGATTAAGGTGACTGTAGTGGTCTATTTTTTGTTGTTTCGCGTAAAATTCCAGAATTGTCTCTCATATAAAGGCGTCACAAGCTAATGAACTTCATTGTACTACGGCTCATCAGCATAATACATATTCAATTACAAAGTATAAACAAAAAAGATGTACACAATATGAAAAGTGGAGTGAATATTAGAGGATGGAAGTTATAAGTCAAGTTTACATTATAAAGAAACCAACAAAAACCAGCATATACATTAGACGATAGTTTGGCTAGATCGTAAGAGTAAAGTACTTTTTAAAAATTTACCCAGATTACAGATTTGTTTTCTATTATGAATTGACATCAATTGTACCAGTTTAAACATAAAAGCATGCGACCAATAATACTTTTTTATATATGCAGATCTGAGGTTTTTGTACAAAGGACATATTAAAATAAAATGATATTCGTCCTCAACTTCGTTCAAATTACAAAATTCACACAATCGATCTTGTCTTTCTGTGCCATTTTATCTACCTTGTTCAATTCTAAGCTGGTGAGCAGACAATCTAAATTTTGCTAAAAGATTAATAAGATTTTCCGGAATAGATTTTGTCAAGTAAAATTGAATGGTAACATTATCAATAAGGTGTCTATACAGAATACATTTGGGTGAATTATCAAAAAATTCATCTCGTGACTGCATGAAGTTGTAAGTTAACGTAGTTCCACATTCCTGTGACGTCATAAGATTGTGCAAAGTCCATAATTTAATGACTGGAACATAAATTTTGTTGGAGTCTTTTTCAATAGTTATTGTAAAAAATCTTGTTAGCCATAAAATATTTCAAAAGTCTTAGTTATATTTGAATAGTCAATGATGCGTTTCAAAATATTGAATCCAAGGACAATAACTCTGTTTTCATTAAATTATTAATCAAGTCCATTATGCAATAGATTTCTTATATTTTTCACAAACATTTTACCAAGGTGATAAGGAATTATTATCTGTGTCTTTTCATGAAGTTACATAAAATTTTAATCCATGAGTGGTTTTGAATAGCTCAGTTGTATGGTGCCAGACTTAGGGTTTTTATGGGGGTATACATACTCTGGAAGCTATAGATTTGAAATTATTAAGGAAAGGTATGGAATTTTTTTCATAAATAACTATAACAGATGTACATCTACTAATATTACCAGAAAAAATAATATGTAAACCATGCTATAAGGAAATTGTGTCCATATTTGTTTGTTTTTTAACATTTTGGAGAGTAAGGCTAATTCAATAATTTTGCACTTATTATACTAAAACTTGATGAACATAGTGAAAATGACATGTGCTTTAGTTCTTGACATGTTTCCTGATAAATAAATGCAATTTAAAATTTTTGTTGTTGTTTTTATTTTAAAATAACAACAGATAACTGTTTCCAATGAATTTCATAAAAATCTACATGTACATAGGGGTACATTACTTCAGTAGTGTCTGTAATGAAAATAAATCTGGAAATCCTTAACTAATTTGCCTTTTCTCATTACTCTGAATGTTAATCTATTGATTCCAAACAAAAAAATGCTACCTAAATCCCAAAAATCCAGGACTAAGGACCCACCTTAAACGCTGTTTGAGACATTCTAGAAATAAAACTTCATTACTAACATAGTGGTTAATACAGAGACGTCACTAGCTAGTGAACTTCATACAGAGACGTCACTAGCTAGTGAACTTCATACAGAGACGTCACTAGCTAGTGAACTTCATACAGAGACGTCACTAGCTAGTGAACTTCATACAGAGACGTCACTAGCTAATGAACTTCATACAGAGACGTCACTATCTAGTGAAGTCCATACAGAGACGTCACTAACTAGTGAAGTTCATACAGAGATGTCACTAGCTAGTGAACTGCATACAGAGACGTCACTAGCTAGTGAACTTCATACAGAGACGTCACTAACTAGTGAACTTCATACAGAGACGTCACTAGCTAGTGAACTTCATACAGAGACGTCACTAGGTAATGAACTTCATACAGAGACGTCACTATCTAGTGAACTTCATACAGAGACATCACTATCTAGTGAAGTTCCACAAAGTTTGACCCGTGAAGCCGGTAACAGTGAGGGTTCTTAATAGTGCTAACAAACTTCCGTTTGAAGGTCATTTATCCGAAACACTCGTGGCTTGCCGAGCGCTCGGCAAAGGAACTTGTTTAAATACAATAATATTGTTATTTCTGTTTAGTGAGCAGGTTATATCTTTTTACCGTTTTCATAATGGTGATAAGCGGTAAACTGCTTGCAATACTTGATTTAATATTACTCTCTTAGAATTACAATGTAGATGTAAAAGGTGAAGATAATAGACAGCAATCAATCTCATAAATCCTGTAATATCAAAGAATACAATATTGAGGGCAGACTGAACAGGACCCCTGGAAAGACAGAGCTTAAAAAGGACTAGAGTATTTCCTATTTCAGAAAACGAATTATCTTTCTATCTAGGGCATATCTTATCTCCTATCCATCGATGATATACGAAAGACACGATATATTAGAAAATGCTACATAACATGGCGGGAATGAATGTAATCTTAAATTACAGCAGTATTTCATCGAATAACCACTATAAGCGGTGTGTTTTCTTACACGCTGTTTTTTTTAATATTATTTGACAGCGGAAATGCTATTTTGCATATAACTAGTTATATTACCCAAAAAGGATCTACAGTGACTATTAGAAACTCCAAGAATAGTCAGGTTAAATCATGTGTATAAGAACCATATAATGAAAATATCTAAAGAGTACACCCTCAAATGAAATTAATCCAAAAGGCACAAAACAACGTGTCTTTAAAATGGCCAAAACTTTTTGGTACCAAGAATACGATGTCTTAGAAATGATCCTCCAAAACACCACCTTTTCGATACCAAATGGCGTCATAAAAATGACCAAAAACCACCCTCTGTGATCATATTTTCAAGATATATCATGAGCTCGAGGTTGTTTCTAAATGATTTAGATTTTGCCACATCTAAACAAAAACAAATAGAATAGGAGATATTGAATATGAAAAGTAAGTTCAAAAATCGCACTTTCTGTTTCGATGCAATAACACAACCACACGTATGTGCTAACAGTATTTTGTTTTCTTTTTCTCTCATTCTTTTTTTATACTTCAATTAACCATATTCAAATATCAAAGTAAAATGTTTTAGAAGTTTAAGAAAACATTGTGTGAAAATTTTATAACTCCTGAGTTTTTGCTAAACTAGAGGGGATCTTGATAGTTTTAGTATTTTCTCTACCACTATTTCTCTAGTGCATCATATGGCAAGAAAAAACGAAGAAAATCTATTTGCTTGATGACTAAGTTTCAAACAAAGTCTGTGATTGAAAAGTTGCCAGTAATCTTCTCACGTACACTTGTACTTGTATATAGTACGTGATAGTGGCTTTTAATATCACCCTCACACCCTTCATTCAGAACAATCTGTATTATTGACATATTGATTTTGTAACGCCTCAAACATGCCTTCAATGTTTATTTTATTTTTCTAGGATGTGCAAATATGAAAAAGACTAACAACATAGAAATGTTAGGATGAACTCCTGTTTTGCACGTATTTTCGTAGCATGCAAGCGTGTAACGTATTATTTTTTTTCAAGTACCAAATTTTAAAAGAAGCCACATATAAAAACATACCACTCATAGTGGTGAGAGCTGATATATATATATATATATATATATATATATATATATAATTATGTCGCTAATATCGGAATCGATCAAAGGTCTGGTTTTAATTAAATTCAAATGAGATTATTAGTTCACGAATAAACTCGCGTATTTTACGTGACAGGGTTAGAATAATACTCCCTTACTGCTAATCTGAAACCTACGGATGCAGTGTCAAAATACTATGCGGTTTTTGAAACATGCCCCAAAGTGAAGGAAACTCAAAAGTAGTTCCGGTATGATAGTTATGGCTTTCCAACTTTCTGTGGAAAGTCCATTTGATATTGTTCTGTTTATTATTATTTTCCTGCCGTCAAAAAAAATTCATCTTAAGACTTATCGAAAAACTTTATAGTCCATCATATAGTACTTCTTGAGAAACGAATACATTTCACCCTGCGTAATTGAACTTTGACCCCTTACGGAGTTATTGGACCTTTCGCAAAAATCATTGTTATCTTTTTAACCGTAAATGATAGGAGGATGAAACCTTTGCTAAAGCATAGAGGGTAATTAGTAGAATCGAAGAAATTTAAATGAAGGAATTCGGTGTCCCCTAAAGGGAGTTAATGCATCTTATGTTTTACGATTTATTCGTAAAACATGTCGAACTTGAGAACGGTTTTGTCGTAGAGACATGGGACAAACTGGAAAAGGATCGTTGACCTTGAAAATTAGGTCAAGGTCAAAGGTCATCAGAAAAGAGGAAAAAATAGCATTTTTATGCTATCTTTCCTGCTTAAGATAGCGTTGAAATATTATATGGGTAAGTATTGACTTCTTGATTGGTTCCGATAGTATGCATTATAACTTTAAACTTTGACCCTTCTGTGAATTTCGGAGACTCGCGTTGAAAACCTTGTTATCGCTACTCCTACTTAACGGAAAGTCGTAGAGACACGAAACCTTCGCTAATGAATTCACAGTAAAATCCTCTTGTATAGAGAAATTAATGGAAGGGATACGAAAACCCTTAAGCATAGTTATTGCCCCTGACATTCTCCAATATCTTTATCTAAGCCGATAACTTTTATATTAATATAGATGGAGACATGGGACCACTTGCAATAAGACCGACGACCTTTGACCTTCAAAATGATATCATGGTCAAGGTCATTAATTTTTTTTTTCATTTTCAAGGTCTTTCATAGTATTTTTAGCATTGAGAAGCTAACCGAATGGAACAGAAAATCCCTAAGCATAGTTATTGTCCCTGAATGTCTTGATTAATATTATTTAAGCTTTTAGTTTTTACATTAATATAGACATAGGATCACTTGCATGAAGATCGATGACCTTTGACCTTCAAAATGGGGTCAAGGTGAAAGGCCAAGGTCATCGTGAAAATTAACGATGATTTTTTTTTTCATTTTTAAGGTCTTTTTGAGTTTCTTACATTATCTTAAATATTCTTAAATTCTTTTTAAAAACATGGTAGGTGGAAAGCCCTCTAATTGTTCGCGAACAATTTGGGTCACTAGTTATGTTTTGTAGCGGTTTGGGGGGGGGGGGTAGTTGGTATTGTTGTTTTTTTACTACATCTATACTTTTTACAGTATATATTTCATCTATAATTTTCAGTACTTGGAAAATAAAGTGACTTGAAGAAGAATGGAAGCTTCATCGCATCCAGATTTATTTATTAGGCACGGCGGGATGTGGCTCTTTCTCATTTTAGGTAATTATGAAACACTTACAGTACAGAAATATTTAAGATTGCTCCACTCTCATATGAATCATAGGTTTTTGCAAAATGTGTATTGAATCACACTTTGTGATTAGTTCATAATGGAAATGTATCTTTTGAAGGAATTTTATTCAATGGGCATAATAAAAAATAAAAAAAAAACCTGGTAAACTATCTGACACTGAAAAAGTTTAAATTTTCTATAGTCAATTAACTGTTGTCAAGTTCAATAACTTGTATGCTGGTATTCTCTGCACTGAATGTCTATTAAACAAAACATCCCTGATATCCACGTATTGATTTATACATATTTATTAATTAATTAGCAGTTCTTTTTTTACCTGTTGAAATTAACATTTTGTTATTTTAACCAGTTTTTGTGTATTTTTGTTGTGCTGTTTAATGACGATTTTCTTAAGTTGGCTTACATTTTTGATTATGTGTCTCTAACATGTGTTATTTTCTTTGATTATTGATTGAATTAAACCATAGTAAATGAAAATCAATACCGTTTTCTGCTTTGAACCATTAATATTGATAAGTCACTTGAGGGTGAGCTACCTGAAAAAAAATACAAAATGTGGAAATGAAAGCATACATATACTTGGCCATTGTAGCCTTATAACTTCCCACATTGATAATATCATCAATAAGGAAAATATGAATATTCAAGAAAGTGATATGTCCGGGGAACTTGAGGGTATCGTATTTCGAAAAGGAGATATGGAAAATGATCAAAGTCCAAACATGATAAGAGTTCATTGCCGAGTTTCAAAAAAGTTGATTGATTTTATACTGCTTAACGTCCCTCTCCAGAATATTTCACTCACATGGAGATGTCACAATTGCCGGCGAAGGGCTGTAAAATTTAGACCTATGATCGGCACTTACGGCCTTTGAGCAGGAAGGGGTCTTTATCGTGCCTTGGTATTTGCCGTCTCATCCGAAGGACCGCCCCATTTAGTCGCCTCTTACGACAAGCAAGGGGTACTGAGGACCTATTCTAACCCGGGTCCCCACGGAACTAATGATTGCAGATTGCAGTTACTACGTACTTTAAAGTTGGATTTATTGTAGAAAATACATGTATGAATCATGAAGCACTTCAAAAGCTTTCAAGAAAGACGTGGGGGGGGGGGGTGATTGATTTTCTTGATTGATTAGAAAACGCATTTTATTTGATATCTTGGAAAGTCATGAATAATATCATGCATTATCAGCATATATCAGTCCTATGAAAGGTATAGATAACGAACAGTGATCGATATCATAACTCCTACAAGCAATACAAAATAGAGAGATGGGTAAACACGGACCCCTGGATACACCAGAGGTGGGATCAGGCGCCTAGGATGAGTAAGCATTCCCTGTCGACCGGTTACACCCACCATGAGTCCTATATCTTGATCAGGTAAACGGAGTTATTCGTAGTCAAAATCAGTGTGCCAAGAACGGCCTTTAAACAATCGATGTGAAACAAGTCGGACAGCATTTGATTCAATGACAGATTGTATTGGCAAACTAGATTGTTATGACGACCATAAAAGTTGAGAAATGCTGACTTTAAACGAGACTGTTGAAATCCCTGCACCATCAACTTGTTTGTCTGTAACCCGTCTCATGTGAACAAGCTCCTGCGTATCCTGTTTAACAAGATAAAACTTCGTGTAATAATAACAAAACACTTTTTATCACATTTGTTATTATTAGAAGAGGTTTGGAAAGGACTCCCATCCCCCATATTTATTCATGGTACACTGTATGTATCGAAATTGTAGGACACGTTATCATAAAGGCTATTAGAGTAACAAAGGAAATGGCGTGTTTACTACGATAGGATACGCTTTAATCTTCAGATGGCTCGGGGGGGGGGGGGGGGGGGGGGGGGGGGGGGAGTTGAAAACAAGGATGAAACTTATTATCGTAAACACAAAAGCAGTAGTGAATCCAAACAGGGAACTGATGTGGAGTACTCTCCAGATTGTAACAGGAAACAAGTTTAGATTGATATAAACTCAGTTACTAAGGTTGTGGGTTTGATATGGTTTCATTATATGCGCAATTATCTACTATTTCATGTAACCATTCATTTAAACGTTCTTATCTTTGTCATCTAAAATGTGGCTCCGGAATTAGGGTGGAGCCACAATATTACGACAGAGTTTTACATGCAGATATATATGAAATTCTAAAAATCTTTTCAAGAACAGCAGGCAGTGCAGATTCAAGAATTTTAAAATGATGACCCCTGGGGTAGGTTGGTGTAGAGGATCGTATTCTTACAAATGATGACCCCTGGGGTAGGTTGGTGTAGAGGATCGTATTCTTACAAATGATGACCCCTGGGGTAGGTTGGTGTAGAGGATCGTATTCTTACAAATGATGACCTCTATGGTAGGTTGGTGTAGAGGATCTTATTCTTACAAATGATGACCTCTGGGGTAGGTTGGTGTAGAAGATCGTATTCTTACAAATGATTACCTCTATGGTAGGTTGGTGTAGAGGATCTTATTCTTACAAATGATGACCCCTGGGGTAGGTTGGTGTAGAAGATCGTATTCTTACAAATGATGACCTCTGGGGTAGGTTGGTGTAGAGAATCGTATTCTTACATAGGAATATAAAGGAATATATATTTTTAAGATTTCCATCTCAATAAATGTGCAAGCATCTGTGCGTAGCTCAAATTCAAGTTTGTACAATTCGTGGACCAGGGGGTAGGGGTGGGGGCCACAACAGTGCAAAGTTTTATATGGTAATATATACAGGAAGTTAATTAAACCAAATTTTGTCCCAAAGTAGCAGAGCCAGATTAAATCATATCAAAATGCAAACGTTCCTGGGTTGTGTGGATTCAAGTTTTTTTTTTAAATCATATTATCAACCCTGGGGTTAGATTGGATCAAATTTAACATAATGCATGTACACAGGAAACTCTTCTCTAGAACAGCAAAGTCCATGTTAATTATATTGGTGTTGAGGTATCTTCATGTAGTGTGAATTTACGTGCGGTTATGTTGTGACCTTTTGGGGTTAAGTTGGGGCAATAATATAGAATCATTTTTTCATGGGAATAAAGATTCAAGTAAGCGAAGTGGCTTATTGGCCTCTTGTTTCATTTAGGATTATAATTGGGAGTGGGGCATTTCAAATGGCCCCAAGAGGGATAGGAAGACACCATGCAAATTTACTCTACCATGATACTTTTGTCAGTTACGATTTATTCCAATAGTTTTGTAAAACCTTTTCTTGTTTTGATTTAGTCCTAAAGTAGACAAACGTCGGTACTTATAATTTTTTCAAATGAGAGAATAAAGTGATATTTTACTGCGCCATTAATTCACCCCAGTAAGTCAAGTTCCCCAGACTCCATTATAGCGTTCAATGTTACAACTGTAGGTTAAGAAGAGTGATACGGCTTCAAAAATCCATCTTTAAATGGACGTTGATATTCACACTCACGAGGACTATATGTTGATTTTCCCACATACCTGAGTAATATTTTTTCAAACTACATGTATGTGATTGTGAAAGGTGTATATATCACTCCTATATTACGTGGGGGATCCGTGAAATGACAACACATGTTGATTTACAATTTCAATAATTTATAGACATATAATGTACAATTGATATTCTTTGTTTTCTTTAAAATCAAATGCAGATAAGATTCAGTCCCAATACACTTCCGTTGCTAAAGCAACAAAGCTCTTTCCTTTGCGTCTGATTTTCTGAAAACGGGCTCTGTCTAGACCTTTGGGGGGGGGCGTATGGATTTTGGAACACCTTTGGCTTGTTTTATCTCAGACGATTAAGTTAGCAATTCAACGTCGATGTCGGATTTGTTCAATACTAAACCATACACCACACGTGGAATAAAATGTTGAATAGCTACATGGTAGTACTCATCATCCCACCTACAACGGTGAATTGTTGGTGAAAATGTGAAGTTTTGTAACTACTTGTATGAACGGCCTTTGATAGTCATATCCTTTCGGGGTTTTTTTTATTATTTATTTTTGTTTGTTTGTTTGCTTTATTATCATTATTATTATCAATTTGTTGTTTTTATTATTATTATTCATTATTTTATTATCGTTGTTATTATTATTAATTTGTTTACATGTAAAAAGTCAAGGTTGTATTCCCGGATTAAATAATAGCTTTCAAGAGAAGAAAGACATTTGAAAACCAAAACAATGAAGATATTCGAAAACACTAGAGTAACGTATGGATTTCTACAGCGCTACTAAAATGAATCAGTGTTGTGGTTTTATAGATGATTAGAGGAATAGTAACATTTCTACATGTACTTAGAGCAGTTTTCGCTACATCAGCTATTTAGCTATATCATAGCTATTTCGCTATTTTCGTATTATGGTCAGCAGTAAAATACAATCAAAATAAACATTTGGAATGGTGGTTTTTTTTCATTTCCCCAATATTAAAAAGTATGAGATGGGATTAAAATGTCCTCTCAAATTCAAGTTCAATTTATTCATTCAAACAATGCTCACAATGTAATATAAGGTACAATTAAAGAAATTACAAATATATACTGTAAAGGTCAGAGGTCAAGATATTGGATGGAACAACAACTAAAGAGAGGGTGTTCATACATGTATATGCACTCAAAGATTAAGTTTTTAGATGAGGACATACTAATATTTCCTATAGGATTTGAACATTAGTTCAAAAACTGTATAACTTTATTTGGGTTGTGTCTATATTTACTGTCTACAAAATTTCACAGAACGGTGTATTTTATAATGCTCCCACTTTCTCAAATCTTATGAAAACCATCGGCTACTTGACTTTTTTACGAAATGTAATTCAATCGTTAAAGTAACATTCAACTTTGTGCAAAACTGTAATTTTTCTTTATTTTCAACCAAATTAATGATATAGGGGTGAAACAATTCAAGTACCTAGATGTGATCCATCAATGACTAAATAATCGGGATAAAAATATTTATAAAAGGTAAACGGAATAATCGGTATGCTTAATAATTGGTATGAAACACGTCAGACAGTAATCGACGTAATAACAGGTTGTATTTGTAATTAATTTTATTTTTCGGTAGCTTGCCTCGGTTTAAAAATTGATCATATGCAGAACTATGTTCTTACGAAACGAATCAATTAGAAATATAAACACAATATGCAGGTGATAATGGAATGTTGCTACATAGATATGGGAAGTTGACGATGGAGAAGCTGAAGTCATCCTGTTTGTCATACAGTTGAGTTGTTAGTGTGCTGATAATGTCCATGTTCAAAAAAATATCTAAATATGAAGCAAATCTAAAAGACTCTGTGGTGTCTTTTATTTTCCGTTCATTAGAATGTATCATATAATGACGTTGATGTATCTATCTGTCTAGTTGAAGGCCATTAAAGCTAACTTTTCTTCTTCTCATATAGATTTTTTTGAATAGATTCTGCTTCATAAGAATACTAAAAAGGGGTCACCTTATAAAGGAGCATAATTTGTTGGAAGATAACCCATATTATTATATATGTCTCATTAGTAATCATGTGATTTCTGTTACAGGTTTATTCATTTCAGCGAATGGTATTGACACATTGCAAAAGGACGGGTATATTGTAAATAACACTTTGTGGACTAAGACTGAGTATATGTGCTGTAATAAAGACTCTCTCAACATAAGTAATCTTTTTGTGGGACAAAGTCTGATCGAATCTCCATTTCTCTCAGCATCAGGTGAGATTTTAATTAACCTCTACATTTTTACATTTTTATCTACAATATACTTTTTTATTAGTGATATTTCATCTTCTCTTTCGTTCTTTATATTCTCCAGTCTCAGTAGAAAACAGCTCAAATATTGATCCCCGGAACTTTGCTACCTCCTGTTTAGCATGCCTGGAGGATCTCACGGTAAGGTCTCGTATGTATGAATCAATTGATTGAATTAGCAAAGAAGTTACTGTCTACTGTTCTCAAGTCTGAATCAGTACTGTGTTTCAAAGTCACACTTAAGGTATTCCATGTATATGAAAGGATAATAAACAATTTTGAAGGATTTAGATCAACATAAATGTTTATTGTTAAATAATGATGAAAGTGAAGCAGATGAAATTCACATGACTGGTAAATGATTAGAAGCTGACCCTTTTGCACTTAAAACTGTTTGGAAGAGTTGTCTTCCCTTTGTAAAAATAAGAAAAATCTAATTTTCTAAAAATGTGTGTGGTCAATGATTAATTTTATTTTATATTTTCATTAAGAGAAAGTGTTTGTAACTTTCTACCAAGAGATTTGTATGAAAATATAATTTCTTTTTAAAATTTTGTAATAAAACATGCTTTTCCCATATATTTCAATGTTAAATTCTAGGTGAAATAAATCAAGCAGTAAACAAAATTTTGAAAGTTCCTATGGTGGATTATTTTTATTTGATGCACCCTTCAAAATGATACCATGATTACAAAAATTCCACCATCCATTTATTAGATATGAAATATGGTCATTATACATTGAATACCTTAATATATATGTTGGGAAAAGCTCTTCCAAGATTGGACACGAGTTTCTATACCCTATGTATTCTAACTTAGTTTTCCATATAATTTCTTAAAAGTGGTGGACATGTCGTTTTGGTTTATTAAGAACACGTGCAATTTTACTTGGGTACGGAAATACTAAACATGGAAAATCTAAACTTTGTAAAGATGAACTTTAAGTCACCGATAAACTTGTAATAAATAATCTGTAGGTGAAGAAAACTTCAGTGATACGTTATCTTCAGTCTGCTGTTATCTATTTCAAAATGCATGTAAATTTGAGTAATTTGCGTAATCACGTGTACCCTGATGGTGTGTAGAACGGATAATATGCTAATTATGTCGCTGTGACATGCACGTGCTTAAATTCAAGAATACTTACATACTTAATGGTAATTACGATTTAAAGTACACAGAACGCTAAAGCACAATATTCTGTTTAAACCACATTTGTAAAGAAAAACATGACTAACAAATCTGACATGCGGAAGTCGACAAGTCCTGATGAGTAGTGCATTAATTTCTATAGTAACCACTGTCGTGTAAAATCACATTAGCTGCAAATATCGTTTTATCATTCAAGCATTTTCATTTAACAACATTTAACATTATCGTCGCACCCATGAATTAATCCATTCTTGTTTGACAGGTTCAAACCCAGGGAGGTAGTAGGTCCTCGCCACCTAGTAGGGTGAACACGGAGTACTGTAATATTACCAGCGCCAAGCACGAGAGTTTAAATTTGACACTAGGTATCAATACACAAGATCAACCTAGACTAATTTATCACCACAAGTATTTACTCCAAGTCGTACTCTTGTATAGGGAAATAAACCTTTATAACAAGATTGATATAAGTAGCGCGAATCAGCGTTTTTTGGACGTTTAATAAAGTCTCGTAAATCTTAATAATGAAATGAAAGTATAGATTCTCGACATTTAAAATATAGTTCTTAAACGTGATATTTACTGCTAAAACATTTATAGTTATAGAAACATTTGATTATGCTATATTACAGGGCTGGAAAATGGGCCTGTGCCCTTAGTTGTTAATAACAGAAGTGGACTATGGCTGGGCGGATGTGTGTTTTTATCTGCTGATAGATATTTAGATATCGACAACTGCACATCTAGAAAGCCAGTCGTCTGCCAGAGCTTAGGTGTGTCGTGTATATATATATATATATTTCTTCAACACAAAGTATTCCGTTAGAACAAAATCACTTAAAGAATTCGCCATTTCTTTCATGGCTTTATTTGTACCTTTAAACAGTATTTAATGAATATACATGTATGTATACAAATGGGAAACTGAATATACAATTGGATTAATGGAACATATCAATTTACACAACAAATCCATAAACTACAAACTTACATATGTCACATATACATGTATATATATATATATATATATATATATATATATATATAATTCAATAAAAAAAATCAGGAAAATATACAGTTCCAAAATATATATAAATATATTTTGGAACTGTATATTTTCCTGATTTTTTTATTGAATTATTTTGACTGTGATATCAACTCTTTCTATTTGGATTATATATATATATATATATATATATATATACATGTGTATATATATATATATATATATATATATATATATAAAGCACAGAAATAGCAATGAACTCTTAAATGAACATAACTGCCCTAAGTGAAGAAATAATTAATATAAAGCACAGAAAATTTCACTTTTTTATGTGGATACCCACTTCCGTCCCTACCCGGGGTTGAACTCACGACCTGCGGAACCAAATCTCCTAGCAGCATGTAACCAGCGCGTTAGACCGCTCGACCATCTAGGCAAGACTTTCCTAGATGGTCGATCGGTCTAACGCGCTGGTTACATGCTGCTAGGAGATTTGGTTCCGCAGGTCGTGAGTTCAACCCCGGGTAGGGGCGGAAGTGGGTATCCACATAAAAAAGTGAAATTTTCTGTGCTTTATATATATATATATATATATATATTATAGATTATTAATTTGTATTCACCTGAGGGTGGATGTTAAAATCCAGAAAGCGCTAGTGATTTAAATATATTTTGGAACTGTATATTTTCCTGCTTTTTTATTGAATTATTTTGACTGTGTGATATCAACTTTTTCTATTTGGATTATATATATATATATATATATATATATATATATATATATATATATATTCCTATGAAATAAGGGACTTTGGAATATAAGGATAAATTTCCTATGAATTAAGGGACTTGTCAAGTTGAAATATATTAATCCTCCTATAATTAATATAAACTCTATTTAAATCTCTCCTACTGCTTTGGATTCATTTCAGAAATCTTTAAATTCCATACGGTACATTGTACTCTTACTTATACAGATATGATTTGATTTTAGCTTCCGTGTTCATTCTGTTTCTTTGTAGCCGGTGTCATTAAATCGGACTATATCAGTGCAAGTAATATGTCAACCTCTGACAATACTAGACTCCTAAACTATTTCTTCTGTTATTCAACTATGAAAATTATTGTTGATTTTTCTTTGCTGCAGAAGGAAAACATATTATAGAAGAAAATGTAACGTGGTTGGAAGGCATTGTTACTTGTCAAAATAAGAGCATGCCCAGCACTAAACGAGAACAACTAAATGCCTTGAATGTTACGGGGGTCTGGCTTAACCTTTACCTTCGTCCGATTCAGAGTCAGCAAGAAGGTAAACTGGAAAGAATTCATTTGTATGAAACCAACAGAATTTATCCACTAACCTCTCTGATTAAATTTCAGAGCAAGAGATGACATGATTGATGTTTTTAATGTCCATTATTACTTAGATAAGAATATTTACTCACACAGCGATTCATACTTCTAAATCCGCCATTGTGACAGCTTTCCTGATCAATATTTGGTGTTGCTATGAAAATTATGTAAATGGACCAAGAATAGAATGTTAGTCTGAGTATTTGCATAACTTGTGTAAAAGGAGGATTACAACTTTTTGTAACTCTCAACAGTTTAACATAAAAGCAGATTTTAAAACCACAGAATTAAACGGTGACAGGCAAAAAGATATATAGTTTTGTTCTTTCTACTACTCTGTATCCGGAAATGATAAATTAGTTTAACCAGGAAGTGTGAATTGTGTGTAGGTAAATTGTATTTGAAAAAAAAATATATTGAAAAGGAAATAAAGAAAAAAGATATTCAAGATACAAAACTAGATATTATACGAAAGCCCATTGAGCTCATTTTCGTAGCTCATTTTTTTTTTTTTTTTAATTTTCGCGTTATAACGCGAAACTTTCATGAATAAACGCAAACGTTTTAGCGTAGATTTTGCTTATAAACACTAAATTGAATGCACTCAATATTAAAAACAGTAGCATGAAATAATTTGTTCATTACAATGAAGAAAAATAACGATAAACTTGTCCAGTTGTACTTTGTAATTTTGTATATGCAAATCTCATGACATAATTTGACTGCTTTAAGAACATCTTATTGACCTTTGATTCTGTTGTACATATTTTGTGTTATTAATTGTCACATAGGAGAGGTCTTTCTAGACAAAAATATGTTAAAACCAAAAGCAAAAGCAAACCAAAATGGCAAAATTATAAAAGAGGTAGTTACAAAGGTTGCTATGAGAATTCTAGGGGTTTTTATCAAAAGATGACAGCCAAGGGACATAACAGTGGTGGATCCAGGATTTGTGGTTAAAGGGGGGGGGGGGTAACTTTATGAGGCAGGGATCTGGGGGCCGCCAGTGGTGGGGGCCTTGGGGGCGAAGCCCACGAAAACTACTCAATTTTACAGATTTTAAAGGACTCGAAATATGTCTCCTATGTAGTCATTTTTACTATTTTCTATCATTTTTAATAAGGTGAAATTAATCAAATGAGGCAAATTTTAAGGGTTTACTGGGGAATTGTAAGTACTCCGAATAAAAGTAATTCAATAAATCAAAAGCTTTTTTTTCATTTATTTCTCCGAGAAAGGAAAAAATGATTGCTTCTTTTATCGTTTACATTTTTCTAAACAAGAGACCAAAATTTAAGTGTCTAAGAAATGTACTTGTAGAGGGCGTTTGAATGATAAGAATGCATGGAAATGTGACTATTTTGGTCATATTCGGACCCCTGCATCTAAATTGAAATTTTAAATTGCAATATATGCCGAATCATATACAAAAACAATATATTTGCTACATCTTGTTCTTGGAACCCAACAACTATTTTGAAGAGGTAGGATATGATTGTTAGTGCTTGTCAGTGGAACTTCATTGCCAGTTTCTGTACACGATACGGGTATTGCTTTCTGTAAGATATTTATATTTGATAAATTTCACTCATGTGAGTGATCAATGATGCAATTTACGGGAGAAAATCCAGATTTTGATTTCTTTTTCCAACTTCTTTTAAATCAATCTTCCTGACTAACAAATATGTGTTTAAAACTAAAAATCTTTATCCCTAAAATGTATTCCTATCAGTTCGTGGATATATTCTAGGTAAAACAAATATGCTTAACTAGTATTTAAATCCTTCAGGTTTACAACTATTTTATAGATATACATGTATATTGTTTATTGCAAAAAATACTCATTCTTTTTATTAATTTATTTGATATATCTCACTCAGTGCATCAAAGAATGGGTTCAAAATGTAAGGTGAAGATAACGAACAGTGATCAATCTCATAAATCTCCCTAACGCTGAAAGCCCCACATTGTAATCAAGAATCAATCTTACCCTAAAGGTTATTTTTGTCAGAATACTTTTGTAGATAAAGATATCTGTTACATCAAAATTAGAACTCTCTCTATCCCTCTCTTTCTCATATGGAACGTGATAAGAAAGAAAAAAGAATTGCACGATTTTTATATTTAGTAAGAAATAAATTTTGCAGGAGGAAAACAATGTGTTTTTATGCCAATGAAATGTCACATTTAACAACAATGAAGGTACATGTAGCTGCAGAACTGTAGCTCTCTGGGAGAACAACTTGAATATATCAGAGAGTTACAGATCCACCCCTTCTAAAAACCTTTGATTTACAGCGCAGTTTTCTGTGCATGTTTGAGGTCTTATACCACTGTATGTTTGCACCGTCATCTCAAAATTTTGATACAAACATCCTAACAAACAAAACTCTGTGGAGTTCGAATTGACCGGCAAACTAACATAGCTACATCGAAAACGAAATTACATGTATTTGAATTCGTTAGTTTTCAATTCGCCTGGGGCGTTGATCAATGTTTGAACACAAGAGTAGTGAGAACATAAGGTGCGAGACCTAGAGTCCTGCAGCTACAAAGGAGATATTCTACCAAGTTATAAGTGGTAATGACAATTCGAACAGCTAGAGAAAGTTTTCATCATTTCTTTCAGGTTGCATCAAGTACTCCCCAGACCTCCTCTGTGCACAACTAACAGAGAACTCCACCATGCATACCCTGAATTGTTCGCATATCTTACCGGAGAACTGCACAGGTAGGAGCTAACATTGCATCAAGTCTACACTTCCGCGGACTTTCCAATCGACCAGGGGTGTCCGACCACGGACTACCGGAAATATTTGGCGCTGATGTCTGTGAAAACATATCAAAAGTGGCAAGATTTTGCGCCCTAGAAATACACTAAGCATGCTCTAGAAATACACTAAGCATGCTCGTTGTTCTTGTATTGGAACATGAGGGTATGGTGAAGCATAGAGTTCTCCGAGGGCAATATAGAGTAATGTTACATTGGTACCATGGATGGAACAAGCACTATTCTATATGTATATATATCATACATTGATTTTGTTTTAAAAGTTTGAAGTCCATGAATTACATGTACATTATATATAACAAGAAGTAATTTTTGTTTTATATTTTCAATATCATGGTGAATTTGTATCGGGTCGGTTGTCGAAACATGGTTGAAATCGTAGAACTATCAGTTTACCGTAAAGCGGACATCCATTTTACACTGACGAACTGACATAGAAATAAACATAAACAAATACTTATATGATACTTATGATACGCACATAGCTTTGGGTGATTTGCAGAGGATTTTTTTAAATTACGGTAAAAGGCTGGGTTCACGTATAGCCTTATTTGGCCCTGTAGATTTTCAAAACCTTCATAGTTGATCTTCTCCTTTAGACATAAAAAACGAACACGATAAAGGGTAAAGGTCCCTGATTATGACATAATTTTCATCGTAGTTTGTGCATTATGTCATCACAAAGTATTTATCATTGCCCTTTTGACAGGTTTTCATTTCAAAAACCAGTAACTTCAACTGTGAGATGTTGTGATTTTTTTCTCTATCGAATACAGCATGCGATTTATTTTTTATCTATAGAACTGTGACTGATACTTTTAAATACACATTGTTTATGAAAAGTGAAGATTTAAAAAAAAAACAAGAAGATAACGAACAGTGATTAATCTCATAAATCCTATAAAGAATACAAAATTAAGTGTAGGTAAACACGGACCCCTGGACACACCAGAGGCGGTATCAGGTGACTCGTAGGAATAAGCATCTCCGTTGAACCGTCATACTCGTCCTGAACCCTCGCTATCTTGATCAGGTAAACGAGTAATCCGTAGTAAACATCATTGTGTAAAGAACGGTCGAACAATTGGTATGAACCACGTCAGACAAAAATCCACGTAATGACAGGTTGTACTTGCAAATTATATCATTTAACGACCTTAGATTTTGTTAAATGCTGACGTTAAACGCCTGTAACACCATTTCTTTTTTCAGTAGCCTGTCTTTATTTAAAAATTGATCATGTGCAGGACATGTTCTTGCATATCGAATTAACTGAGACACATAAACACCATATGGAGGTGAAAACGAAAAATTGCTACATAAATATGGGAAGCTGACGATGGAAAAGTCATTTCATTTGTCAAGAAGTTGTTGGGTTGTTAGTTTGCTGTTAACGTCTATATTCAATCAACTATCTAAATATAAAGAAAATATGGCAAACTTTGTGGTCACTTTTATTCGAATTCACTGGGATATATATCGAATCGACATATGTATAAAAATGAGTTTTGTTAATTGATAAAACGTTGACCATGTATCTAAATGTTTAAGGTCACAGTAAGAGAAAATCTTCTGTTTTATAAGAATACAAAAACGGGTCAGCTAATAAAGGAGCAAAACTTGCGCTCAAGGGAAATCCATTGAGTATTGAAAGAACTAATCATCAAAGAGAGCTTAGATTTTGTCAAATCATCTTTCTAAGAGCAACTTGTGCATATAATCAAATGGTAAATAACAAAGTAGTCGTTGTCTGATCACAAAATACGAATATTTCCGAATTATATTTTTGTTGAAGAAGCAGTTGTCTGTGATATAAAAAAAAGCGTGACATTTAATGTATTGGGGAATGGTGATATAAGGTGTTGAAATATTCTTCATTTTGATATTGGAAAAGTTTTTGATTTGATTCTTCGTCATAAAAGGGTTCAGTCGTGTATTCCAACTTATTTCAAGTTCAAGTCTACACCCTGTATTTCCTACAGCTATACTTCTACTATTGCATCCAAACTTTTTAATTATAAACAAACTTTGCAGTGCTTAGATATAGACCATCTTATTCTTATACGTAATCCACCAACATGTTCTTGTTCTTCATCTTCTTTCAACTACAGTCCAGCTGGACATGTCATTACTGGTGATGTTAATATAGTTGAAAATGAGGACCTCAAACCACTTATTCTTAAAGGCCCTAAATACAGAGAACCTCGGTCTTTTAATTGGCAACAGAACTTCATCTCTATTATGAGTTCTGTCGAAGATTATGCCAGACGATGGACTAAATATGAAAAACAAGAACTTGATACATTGTCAGAATGGGTTAAAAGCATAAGAGGGATATTAAAATCCCGCATTAGACACATGAAAACAAAAGTACGTACCATCTATCCTTCTGTGTTTAGTAAACCAGAAGTGATAAAAGAATTAGATAGGTTACATGAGGAATATGTTTTGGTTCCAGCTGACAAAGCTAGTAACAACATTGTCTTTGTTTGTAAGGCTCATTATTACAACTGTATTTTAAACGAACTTAGCATTAATTCCACTTTTGGTAATCATACTTATACTCCAACTGTCCTTTCAAAAGACGAAATTCTTCAAAACCATGCTTCAGTTTTAGACACATTTGATATTCCAGTCAATGGGTCGAATGAATATGAGTTACCGTACCTATACTGGATTCCTAAACTACATAAAAACCCTTACAAACAAAGATACATTGCTGGATCCAGTAAGTGCTCTACCAAGCCCCTATCTTTGCTCCTCACGAAAATGTTAACAGCTGTGAAGGAGAAACTTCAAACTTACTGTGCGACTACATATGCCAGAAGTGGTGTTAATCAAATGTGGATTCTAAAAAATTCTAGAGAACTTTTAGTAAACTTGAAATCACATAATTTTTCCCAAATCAATAGCATTAAAACCTATGACTTTTCAACACTATACACGACCATTCCTCACGATAAATTAAAGACTAGACTTTTTGACATCATATACAGTTGCTTCTGCAACAAAAACGGAAAACGGAAACATTCATATCTAGTGATCAGTCATTCAAAAACTTACTTTGTTAAACACCACTCTGATTCCACGCACAAGTACTCTGAAGTTGAAATAAAAAATATGCTAGAGTTCCTCATTGACAATATCTTCGTGGTCTTTGGTGATCAGGTCTTCCAACAGTCTGTTGGAATTCCCATGGGCACGAATTGTGCTCCTTTGTTAGCTGACCTGTTTTTATATTCATATGAAGCAGAATTTATTCAAAAACTTCTACGTGAGAAGAAAAAATCTCTCGCTGTGACCTTCAATTCGACTTTTAGGTATATCGATGACGTTTTGTCTATTAACAATGATAGCTTTCATTCATATGTCGATTTGATATATCCCTGTGAGCTCGAAATAAAGGACACCACAGAGTCGTCCACTTCTGCTTCAT
Source organism: Ostrea edulis (assembly GCF_947568905.1). Taxonomy (NCBI): domain Eukaryota; kingdom Metazoa; phylum Mollusca; class Bivalvia; order Ostreida; family Ostreidae; genus Ostrea; species Ostrea edulis. The sequence goes on along the minus strand of NC_079165.1, from coordinate 100,795,230 downwards.
ACTTAGATATTTTATTGAAAGTAGACATTAACGGCAAACTAACAACTCAACTGTATGACAAACGGGATGATTTCAGCTTCTCCATCGTCAACTTCCCACATTTATATAGCAATATTCCATTATCACCTGCATATGGTGTTTATATATCTCAACTGATTCGATATGCAAGAGCTTGTTCTAGGTATAGTCAGTTTTTAAATCGAGGTAAGCTACTGACAAACAAGTTGATGGTACAAGGATTTCAACAGTCTCGATTGAAGTCAGCATTTCGCAAATTCTATGGTCGTTATAACGATCTAGTTCGTCAATACAACCTCGCATTGGGTCCAATGCTGTCTGACGTGTTTCATACCGATTGTTAAGCCGTTCTTGGCACACTGATTTTGACTGCGGATAACTCCGTTTACCTGATCAGGATATGGGGCTCACGGCGGGTGTGACCGGTCAACAGGGGATGCTTACTCCTCCTAGGCACCTGATCCCACATCTGGTGTGTCCAGGGGTCCGTGTTTGCCCAACCATCTATTTTGTATTGCTTGTAGGAGTTATGAGATTGATCACTGTTCGTTATCTTCACCTTGCATTTAGTTCTTTAACAATATTCCATTATCACATGCATATGGTGTTTATATCTCTCAACTGATTCGATGCGCAAATGTCTGGTCTGCTTATGGTAAGTTTTTAAATCGAAGCAGGCTATTGACAAACAAGTTGATGGTGCAGGGGTTCCAACAGTCTCTTTTAAAGTCAGCATTACGCAAATGCTATGATAGTTATAACGATCTGGTTTGCCAATACAACATATCATTTGGTCAAATGTTGTCTGACGGGTTTCATGCCGATTGTTAGGCCGTCCTTGGCACACTGATTTTGATTACGGATAACTCCGTTTACTTGATCAAGATATAGGGCTCACCTCAGGTGTGACCGGTCGACAGGGGATGCTTACTCCTAGGCACGTGATGCCACCTCTGGTATATCCAGGGGTCCGTGTTTGCCCAGCTCTCTATTTTGTATTGCTTATTGGAGGTATGAGATGGATCACTGTTCGTTATCTTCGCCTTTCTTTGGATGTTTTGGGAATATATGTACATTACTTTTTCCATATGTTGTGGCAAAACACTTCTAGAATTTCTTCTTCATAGCAGTTAGTATTTTCATCAGGAGTATAGAAAGGGTTTGGTAGAACTTCTATTGAGTCATGCAATGTATCTCTGATTTTTACCATTCAGCGACCATGGTACAGTGCATTACGAAATAAACTACATTTTGACAATGTTACCATTATCTTGATATTTTGGACTGTATACAGTTGGAGCCAATATGACCTGTGAATTTTTCATCCCCAAACCTCAATATATGAAATGTTTTGTATCCTTTATCGCTGAGAATACTTAGCAATGAATAAATGAAGGTTCTATTAGGGAATATTCACAAATTTGTTACGAAATTCAATTCAGTATCCAAGCACCCTATACTAATAGACAATCCTATAAACACAGGGTAGTTACTGTAATAAGAGAGGTATACTTGTTTTAACAGATTATAGAAATGAAAGATCGACTGCTACATCTCAGATCACAAACTCTAGCGTCACAACATTACCATCAGCTACAAGTCAAAGCTCACCAGAATTCTCAGAGTCAACAACACAAACCATAGTAACCACAGCAGGTCCATCTCTAACTTGGTCTGAAGCTCATCAATACTGCTGCAACTCTTCACAGACCCTGCTATCAGCAACAGACGACACTTATCAGAATCATGTTAATGCATCGATTAATGGAGATTTTGATAACGTTTGGCTAAATGAAATTTATCATATCGGGCCTTGGATATTATTGCAATGTAATCATTTCTATGATTTACTCTTTTTAAAATGAATTCATTCGCACATTACAACAGTTCTAAAGATTGTTTTATCATAAAGAGGACGTGTTTTGTATCTATTTCAGATGTGAGATTTAAGCCAGATGGTATGATTGCAAATAAAATGACTGATGCTCACTCCGAAATACTCAGACAAGTATATCGATGTTCGTATGCATGTGAAAATAATATTTATTTTCGCATACATCTTGATATGAAGGTATGATGAATTAATGAAATCTAGAAATTGCAACACATAAAAGTTTTCAATTCGACGTCAGGTCATATTTTTTTAGTACTAGATAATTATTTCTTTATTATAGAATACGGAATGTAAATGTAACGATTATTTGCCGGAACCTGTGACCCTGCCTGATTATTCAGTCGGTATGTAGGACTTTATTCACATAGAAGTAGATATCGATATAATGTCGAGGTATAATTTCAAAATCCAAACTGTAAATACCTGCGTTAATGTCGAAAATTTCTATTGGAAAATTTGAATAAAGAATATGTTGGTAGTATAACCAGTAATCTTATCCATATAATAAGATGAAGATAATTTTCACAACTACCAAAGTAGTTGTAGAACTTGGATGTTCAGTTATACAGATTAATCCATGTATATTAAACGATTCAACATTAGAAACGTCAGATTTCTGACAAATGGTGAAATTTGGCACTACTGAGATAAATACACGATGCAACTGGAATGGATATATGATTTCGTTGGCTAATTACTTCGTTACTAGCTTGAAAATACGGATGTATATTTAATTGCTGTTATAAAATTTAGAAATTCATTTCAAAATTAAGGATTATCTCCTACAAGCATAGCTCTTATCCTTTGACGATTTGACTCCACTTTTTGGCACACTGTTTTCCCTTATAATACTATAATAGCTCTAACAATTCATTGTTATTTCGGATTTCAAACATTTCGGTTGAGCATCACTGAAGAGACATTATTTGTCGAAATGCGCATCTGGTGCATCAAAATTGGTACCGTGTAAGTTTTACATAAGGAATGTGAATTACTTTCATTCCTTATCATTTAATTTAGTAAAAGGCATTTGGTGTCATTTGATGAATAGATTAATTCTTTATGACGCAGATCAATATTTACGAAAGCCGAATAGTTTCATATATGAAAAAGTAAAAAAAAATTTAACTCGTTATAACGAGTTAGTATCTCGTAATAACGATTTAATATCTCGTTATAACGAGTTAATTATCTCGTTATAACGAGTTAATTATCTCGTTATAACGAGATAATTAACTCGTTATAACGAGTTAGTATCTCGTTATAACGAGATAATTAACTCGTTATAACGAGATGTTAAATCGTTATTACGAGATACTAACTCGTTATAAGGAGTTAAGTATCTCGTTATAACGAGTTAGTATCTCGTTATAACGAGTTAATATCTCGTTATAACGAGTTAAGTATCTCTTTATAACGAGTTAAGTATCTCGTTATAACGAGTTAGTATCTCGTAATAACGAGTTGATTATCTCGTTATAACGAGTTAATATCTCCTAATAACGAGTTAATTATCTCGTTATAACGAGTTAGTATCTCGTTATAACGAATTAATTATCTCGTTATAACGAGTTAAGTATCTCGTTTTAACGAATTAGTATTTATGGAGGGCCTGTTCTTTCCAAAATTTCGATAAACTGATTAGAAATTATTTGAATTGCATATGATTATTTCATAATGACTATTGTGCAAGATTTTATTTGTCGTAAAGATGACAAGAAAATGTTAGATATTGCTTTAAACAAATTAACATGTGATGATTCATTTTTTTTCTACTCAACAAAAATACCTACTTTCCCTTGTCAAGAATAAATGTAAATTGTGTCGTTTTGATAACAAGTCGAGTAAATACAACAATGCTTTGGCAAAATGTTTGAGCTAATTTCATATTTGAGCAAAAATCAGCCAGCCTAGATGCTGATGATTCTTTTGCGAATATAGACATATTTATACATCTCATGCAAGCTTGTTAGTACAAGAAGTAAAGTCCCCTTTCCCCTTTTTAACAGCGTTGATTTACCGTTATTTTCTACATTAAAAACTTTCTTTGCAATCCAAAGTAAGATAGTTTGGGTTACTCTCCCTTTTATTTCATATTTTCAAAGTAGTATCGAGTGTTAAGGATGTAGGTTTGAACAAGTAGAGGTAACGAACGTTGACGGTCACACAGCCGTGAACCCTATATCTGTAAGAGATACAAGACTCCGATGGTCTATCATGTCAGATACGGGACTGGTACGATCCGCGTAGCGGCGAGTGATCAGTCCCGTATCTGACATAATAGACCATCGGAGTCTTGTATTTTAGGTAAAATATTGTTCTATCTAAAACAGTACTTCTCATAATATTGGCCTGTTCTTAATAATACTGGACTATGTTCAGTACAGTATGAAAAATAAAGTACTGTCAAGACAAAGAACTAACGTCACAACAATGTTTTAATGATCAGGTAAACAAGTAATCCGTGGTTGAAATTAGTATGTAAAGAATGTCCTACCAATTGATATAATGAATTGAAATTATGTAGAAAAGGACGAATACTCGCTAAACCCCGCCCCATCCCCTCTGTTTACAATATTGTGGGTGTGCTTTCACTTGCCCCCACCCCATCCCGGATTTTAAAATTTGGATTTTCATTCTTTTTTATTTGATTTTGCTTGTCAAGAATTACACGTATAGACAATTGTGACGCCAACTTCTCAGAAGATTACACCTACCACTTCTCTCACTTTGAAAACAGTTCTACGTGCTTGAATTATCAATCCACCAATAAATAATAGAATCATTCATGGGTTAAATGCTGTATGATGTGTTTCATACCAATTGTTAGGTTATTCTTGACGCGCGGATTCTGACTACAGATTACTCCGTTTACCTGGTCAAGATATAGTGCTCTTGGCGGATGTGACCGGTCTGCAGGGGGTGCTTACTCCTCCTAGGCACCTGATCCCACCTCTGGTATATGCAGGGGTCCGTGTTTGCCCATTTTTAAAATTTGTATTCCTTATAGGAGTTATGAGATTGATCACTGTTCGTTATCTTCACCTTTTCATGAAGATAGAGCAGGTAGCAGGACATATCCGTCTTGCAAAGAAAATTAATACTACATCTACTTTAAATTCATGCTTTTAATAGATCCTAGCCAACAGCAGCTTGGATTTATTTATGTTATATCACCATAAAAAGGTATAACCGATAAGTAATATATTTACTTACAAACATCAGGAAATTAATATACAGGGTACTGTGGTGATTTACTTTTACAGCATACACGCATTTTTACCAACATTTACAAAGTTGATATGTGAATTTAACTCTGAAAAATCTAGATTAAGAACACATTTTCAGATTCTCTTAATGGTTATTTTTTATTTCTTTAAGTACATGTAATTGTAGTATTGCAACGACTTGCTTAAAAACTAATCTTAGATTTCATGAACAATCTTGAGAAGGACCTACAAAGTTTCCATAATATATCTTGTTATTGCAAGTTCATTATCTCGTTATAACGAGTTCATTATCTCTATATAACGAGTTAATTATCTCGTTATAACGAGATAATTAACTCGTTATAACGAGACACTAACTCGTTATAACGAGATGTTTAAGTCGTTATAACGAGGCACTAACTCGTTATAACGAGATGATTAACTCGTTATAACGAGATAATTAAGTCGTTATAACGAAATAAATAAGTCGTTATAACGAGATACTAACTCGTTATAACGAGATAAGTAAGTCGTTATAACGAGATAATTAAGTCGTTATAACGAGATAGCTAACTCGTTATAACGAGATAATTAAGTCGTTATAACGAGATAGCTAACTCGTTATAACGAGATAATAACTCGTTATAACGAGATATTAACTCGTTATAACGAGATAATTAAGTCGTTATAACGAGATAACTAACTCGTTATAACGAGATAATTAACTCGTTATAATGAGATAACTAACTTGTTATAACGAGATACTAACTCGTTATAACGAGATACCGATTCGTTACAACGAGTTAGATTTTTTTTATTACTTTTCAAAATTGAGCCTATCCGGCTTTCGTAAATATTACAACAACAACAAAATAAAAATAAAGAAGAGTACCTAGACCTTTTGTAATGTCATTCCTAGAACGCCATATGGCACGACTGAATGGAACTTAAATGATATGATGTAAAGAATGTTGATAAAATTATATGAAGCAATCAAATTGCGTATTACAAGTGAAATCAGCTTTATGAAAAATAAAGTTGCTCAGCAAATCAGATTGTATGTTACAAACGATTATTGAATGATTCATAAAGACATTACAATGTAAGATCAAATGAATTTAAAGAAAGTTATGTGTATTTTAGTTGGACGAAACATAAATCAGATCATTACAAGCATTGGAGGATTGGACGAACAGCTAACCAAAACTGAAGGGGAAATCTGTATGATCGCATCCCTGAATACAACAGTTCGACCAATCACCTACACAATAAGTACTCAATTATGTAATGAAACTTCCTCCATATTGTGCCAGAAAATAAACGGTACGTAGCTCAAATTATATTCCTGATATTTTTTGTAATATCTGAAACACATTGCACATAATCAGACATAATCGTTGATATTGATATGCAATTTGTTTTATTCGATCAACAGGGACAGAGATAGAATATTACTTTTCTGAAGACGCTGATACCTTTATAAACGGTGTTTTTTTCTGTGAGAATAAATCAGGGGTTCTTTTTTCACCTGTGAATTTTCAATCACATGCTCTGGAAAAATTATCTCAAATCGAGAAAACTGCAATGCCAGTGTGGACAGGAATTGTAAAAAGAAATAAATGGATTAAATCTAATTGTGATATGAACTATTATCCGGATAAGTGCAAAGTTCTATCAGCGAATGGGACAGAGGGGAAAATGGATTGTGAACAAAGTCATGTCGCAATTTGTCTCGCAGGTAAACTCACATTTGGTTGGGTGTTTTTTTTTGGGGGGGGGGTGTTTGTTTCTTTATTTTTTCTTGCATAATCTAATTCTTATATAAACTTGTTAAATTGATGTTAGAAGTTTCCAAATTATTCAAATGTATATTTCCATGGCAGAGAAAACAACAATTTTACCAACAACAGTGGAAACCACCCAGTATATAACAACAGAGCACATGACGACTGCCACGACAAATTCCATCCAAACAAGCACTAATGAAAATGAAGATAGAACCACGCAAAGAGGCATTGCAACTGGTTCATTCCTGAATTCAACCGCAGTTTCGGATATGCCAACAACACATACCCTGTTTGAGGTATCGACTGAATTTACAATAACAGAGCATATGACAACCACCGAGGACCCGAATAAAAAAACATGGTCTGACTGGCTACGTACGTGCTGTAACTCTTCTGAAAACTTGTATTACAATGGAATAGAAACAGAAAACAACAATTTTAATTTGACTTCAGAGATGAATGTTCAACATTATGATGAAATCTACATCAATAGTAGGTTAGGTATTGGAGACTGGATATTGTTTGTGGGTAAGTTTGGAATAGAATTCAGTGATATCTTTTTTATCATACAACAACGTACTTCTTTTCAGATTGCGCTGCTTAAATTCATTTTCGAAACTAGTCTAAATGACACTAGAATATCGATGCATATCTATTACTATGGGTTTTTTCCAAACAGTATAGGTCTAACGTAATTTACACTTTCATTGCAGGGACCTATAGGACAAATGCTACGTTAATTACATTGTCCGCCGATACTGATATATATGGTTGTGCATTACTTTGTAAACAATGCTGGTATTTCGGAATAAGGGTACGTCAGAATTTTGATGACCTTGAATGCCTTTCTTCTATCACACATTTTTTTATCGACACCAATTTCATATGTAAATTAATTTTGATATTTCAGAATAACAGTTGTATAAATATCACTAGTATGTTATACCTTGATGATGCTAATGGTGATGGGGATATGACAGAAGTTTATTCAACTAGTACGTATCATTTTTCAATCGTATTTAGTGTTGTTATTGAATAATTACATTTACATGCTGTGATACTTTATATTTGTCAGGGGGTATTGACGTAATAGAGTCGGGTGTACCGTCTGTTGGCGTGGGCTGTGTACAGATAAATTTAACCACAAAAGTATTTCCTGTCGTGTATACATTCAATGCGAAAGACTGTAACAATTCAGCACCAGCATTGTGTCAAAGAGGTAAGGATATTATATTACATTCAGTTTACATACTATGAATAAACTCATGTTCTATTTCTGTCATGTGGCATATCTTTTTAAGATTATTCATATGCCGATTCAATATTTCCCAGTGGACTAGAAATAAGAGGCCACAAAGTCTTTCGTATCTGTTTCATATTTGGGTATTTTATTTTACATAGATGTTAAAGGCAAACTAACAACTCATCTTTATAACAAATTTGAATACTCCAGCTTTTCCATTGTCAACTTCTTATATTTATGTTGCAATATTGCATTATCACCTGTTGATGGTGTTTATGTCTCCCACTAATTCAACACGTGGGAGAATGTTGTGCATATGATCAATTTTAAATCGAGGCAGATTATCAACAAATAAGTTGATATCACAGAAGTTTCAACAGTCTCGTTTAAATTAAACGTTTAGCATATTTCACAGTTGTTATAATGATCTTATTTGCAAATACAATCTGTCAATAGGTCGAATTCTCTGTCTGATGTGATTCATAACAATTATTACAATTTTTACATACTTATTTTGACTACGAATTCCTTCGTTTACATGATCAACATTTAGGGCTCATGGCGGGTGTGACCGGTCAACAGGGGATGCTTACTCCCCATAGACACCTGATCTCTGTGTCCAGCAGTCCTTTGTGTTTGCCCTTCTTTTCATTTTGTATTCTTTACAGGAATAATGAAATTTCATGTGGTAGAATAATTAGAATAAGAATTTTTGATCAATTACATGTATGTTTCCAAACTCTATTCTTAATCCGTTATGTTTGTAACATAAATGTTGTTTATTTTATGTTTACCAAAGAGAATGAATTTACCTACCTTACTAGCTCGGAACCTTTGGATTTCGAAACTTCTGAAGTATTTTGTAAGAACAATAGTGCAAAGCTAGGCTTCTCCTTCTCCAGTTATCATATCTACAAAAGTGGGATAAAAACTGGAATATACTGGATAACAGTTACAAGAAGAAATGATTTATATAAAACAGGTACACCTATATCCTTGTGAATTGAATAAGGACATTTTTATTGTATGATATGTACCCTTTTTCCATTAATGCATATAATCAGTGTTAGTTATCTTCACCTTTATTAAATATTTGAGATTGTGGAAACATAAACACTGGTGGATACTGCAGGAAAATGTTACTGAGTGGTGAAGTTGTCACAACAAGTTGTTCAGACAGGACATCCTCTATATGTGTGAAAGGTAATTTGTTGGAAATTACTAGTTTCGTCTTCAGAGACACTCATTGTAAATTATTTTTATACATGAGCAGTCCCCTTTACCAGACATTTTGCAACTGAAGCACAGATATAGACGGGTATGGTACCAATATTCTAAAATATCAAAGATCTTATTTTTAGATTCATTTTTGTGTGACATATTCGTCTGAGATAGATCAGTCGTTAGCGAAAATTTAATATTTCCAGAAAAAACTGCGACGACGACCACCACCACCACAACAAGTACAACCACCACCACGAGTACCACTTCCACCACCACCACTACTCACAGTCCTGACACCACACTAACTACTGCAACAACAACTACAACTGTCATGACGACAACAGCACGTCCCAGGGTGGAATACGACCACGAGGTTATGCCCGGTCTTAACAACATACAAGCTGCTCATCAGTGTGAAGGAATGTCTGGAAATTTGTGGAGATTTGATTTGATAGATATGGAAATTACGAATGCGTCACATATTCTCGACATGAAGGATTTGAATGAAACATGGACCGTCTATGGGTTATATGCCAGTCCCTGGATAGTGTCTATAGGTAGGAGTACATCAAATGCAGCTTAGTAATACATTATTGTATCTAATGAGATGAAAATTGTAAATTGTATTGAATTTACAATAAAAAGAACATATTATTCAAATTGCAGGATTGATGTCCGAAAATGAAAATATTACAACACCGTCAGAGAGAAAGCACCACTGTTCTTCATATTGCCAGAGCTTTTCCAGTTTTACATCACTGGTAAATCTCAATGTATTTTAAAGCTACCCATGTCTAAATATACAGTCTGTGATATTATATCTATTTAAATATTATATTGTTCCGTGTTTCAGACAAATTTATGTGATTGTTTTTGGAACAAATCCGATATGGTGCCTCATATCAACTCCACAGTCATGTATGATACCAGTAAGTAAATGTTCATAAAAGTTACTGTTTTGTCACCGTGAAATTGTGTATTTTATTGATCTTAATGTAGTGTTTGACATGTGAATATAAAATTTAAAATCGAGAAAGCTGGTATTATAGCATCGAAAAGTTCGGTGAATTTTGTCACCAATTGATTTTTTTTGTATCGAGGGAGTTGATTAGTTTTGTGGCATGGAGTTAATTGACAACTTTTGAAAAGAACTAGTGAGTTTATTTAGTATATCAGTGCATGTATATTTCTCAGTTATGAAACGTGTGCCATAAACCAACATTACTCTTTCTTACAGTTTTAACATGGGGTATGGGGATCTTGAATCATAGAGGACTATATTTTCAGCGGAATCAACGGAGTACTAAAATATCACTTTATTCCCTCATTTGAAAAATTTGAAAGTACTGACTTTTGCTTCCAATACAGAACAAACCTTGAACTGTCCGAATGGGACTAATACCCCCCACAAGGCACATTGAATGGTGAAAACTAGTGAATTTGTGCTCATTGAAGAATAAACACATCATTCTGACATGAAGAGGAACTCTATATTATTTGCAGTAAAGCGTTACTCAGATTATTTAAGATATACTTAATATAACTTCTGAATATTATTTCATGGATAACTATTCAACATCCATGAGTCAGTGAATGAACAATCTTATCCAGAGACAGATAGGCAGACAGACAAATAAATGGCCTGATGATTCCATTATACCCTCTCCTAAACCAATACAGTAGTCTCTGTGAGAGAAACAGATCGTTAAAATCTAAAAGACAAGGACTAAGCCCATAAAGTTGAAATACGCATGTTCAATACAAATATCAATAATTTCCCTGACTTTTAAAGAATCTCAATACAAATCACAGTTGAATAACGTCATTGTATATATAATTTAATGATAGACAGTCCTCCACTTCTGCTTCGTACTTAGATATTTTATTGAGTATGGATGTTGACGGCAAACGACCAACTCACTTTCTGACCAAACGGGATCGTTTCAGCTTATCCATCGTTTAAGGTATGAAACAATTCAGACAGCATTTGGTCCAATGATTGGTTGTATTGGTAAACCGAGGTGGGATCAGCTAACTAAGATAAGCAAGCATCCCCTGTTGACCGGTCACACCCACCCTGAGCCCTTTATCTTGATAAGGAAAACGGAGTTATCCGTAGTCAAAATCAATGTGTCAAGAACGGCCTAACAATCGGCATGAAACACGTCAGGCAGCATTTGACCCAATGCGAGGTTGTATTGACGAACTAGATCGTTATAACGACCATAATTAAATTTGCGAAATGCTTACTTAAAATGAGATTGTTGAAAACCCTGTACCATTAACTTGTTTGTCAGTAGCCTGCCTAGATTTAAAAACTGATCATACGCAGAACAAATTCTTGCGTATCGAATCAGTTGAGAGACAAAAACACCATATGCAGGTGATAATGGAATATTGCTACATAAATATGGGGAATTGACGATGGAGAAGCTGAACTCATCCCGTTTGTCATAAATCTGGGTTGTTAGTTTGCCATTAATATCTACATTGAATAAGATATCTAAGTATGAAGCAGAGGTGGACGACTCTGGTGTCTTTTATTTTGAGTTCACAGGAATATATATGTATATCGAATCGGCATATGAATGAAAATTATTGTTAATAGATAACACGTCGTCGATATATCTAAATGTGGAATTGAATGCCACATCAAGATATTTTTGTTCTCATGTAGAAGTTTTTGAATAAATTATGCGTCATAAGAATGACAAAATTTGTAATGAATCACGAGTATATACCTGCTGAATGGACTCAAAATGTCCTTTGATTTATCACTGTTCGTTATCTTCACCTTTCATATAAAAACGTGATATTGAAATAACCTTAACAGAAAAATAAGAACTGTGACACCCATTTCTCTGTTTCTCAAAAGAATGTACACGTTCACAATTCTATTATAGTTGTTACATACAAAATATATCTCAACGTCAGAAAAATCCATCCTCAAGGAATGAAAATGGTTTCTAGTAATTCCATGTGATATTTAATAAATGGGGGCAGTTTGCGCATTATAAACCGTGAATCGTATAAAATTAGTAGAAACCTTCATTCTTCATTAATTAATTTAGTGAGGCAAATTTGATGTTTTTTGATAACTAATTTTTTAAAGAAAATGTTACTTTGTATGATGCGGAGCAATATTTCCATTGCAACAAAATGGAAACGGAGGAGCCAAACATATTGTGACGTCATTTCAAGGACGATATGTGGCGGGCCTTATCGGCAACTTAGTTTATACGATTCAAAGAATGGCTATAAAATCAAGTGAACCAATCAAATTGCGGTGTACAGGTACAATTGAATTATTCTAAAAGAATACGAAGGAAAGCAATGTATATCTTATCAAATTTAATATTTTTTCCTTAGTGAGGGATTTTGATTTGGAAGCAGATCAACCGACAGAGGACGGCAAGCAATGTGTAATTGCCAGGTTGAATTTGAAGATATTTCCCGTAACTTACACCCTGCAGCAAACAACATGCGAGGACACCCAGTTGACACTGTGTCAGGTTATTCAAGGTTTGAAGCCATAAAATATCGTTTTTCAATTTCTAAACAGTTCTTTTTTCATGTATTTTTTATTCCAGGACCTCGATCAAAGATATTTAAAAGGGTAACTGTCAGGGATGGTGCCCAGACTTAAATTCCTCTGTTGATAGTCGTATGTCCTGCAACATCACCCCAGAGCGTTAATATATTTTTATATCTATAGCAAATTGATCTTTTCGGTGATAATTGCAATTTTTCTATACCAATAGTGCATGATACGAAGTATATGTATACGTAAACAGTAGATCTGAAAAAGATCAAAATAACCAGTGTTATCAAGCACTAGAGTTCACCATGTGGGGATAGCAGGTAATGAATTCAATGAATTAATACCTTATATAAGATAAAGACTATACCATATATTACAATGAAAAGTCAAAAGAGTCCAAATCAATACATATTACTCTGTAGCTTAATTTGTACAAGAAATAAAGTTGATGTTGAATTGCTGATAATTGTTCAGAATAATGATTCAATAATCATAAAGCACGTAGCTGGTGTATCCGCCTTGCCCTCCATCTTGTATATAACCAATAGATACAACAAACCACACAAACAGGACTTTAATCACTACCTCAGTTGGAAAGTGATGAAGTAAAATATGAAAACTTGAGGGATAGTATTACCCTGCACATTCTTCACATGTGACCGGTCGACAGGGGATGCTTACTCCTCCTGGGCACTTAATCCCACCTCTAGTCTGCCCAGGGGTCCGTGTTTGCCCAACTCTCTATTTTGTATTGCTCATAGGAGTTATGAGATTGATCACTGTTCGTTATCTTCACCTTGCATTGGTCACTGTTCGTGATCTTTACCTTCATGACTAAATTTTATCGGATGATTCCGTGTAAATTAAGGTCCCATGTGACGGTAAACATTGCTAAATGACACCCAGTAACTAGCATGATATAAAGTATTGGCACTTCATGCTCATCTAAAGCTCTTGAGTGGGAAATTCCCCAAAGAAAATAAAACTTCAAAAGGTATATCAAATGAAAAGTAATTTGTTGAAGTTAAAGCAGATCAACAAGTCGTATCAAGCTCTACGGGTATTTATTGGAGACCGTTTAACTATATGTAATTTCAGTCTTTATTTTTCAATGGTACAAAGAAAATCCACCTTGTCTTTCCAGTCGGTATGAAACCTTAAGTATCATGTACATACACAGTGAAGTTAAGATAATCATATAAAATGCATCGTAATATTCGCCTAATAAGTATGCTTTGCTTAAAATACAGAAACGGGGGGGGGGGCATATAAAGTGAATATAATGTGAAATAAGACGTATCTGCAATGATGATCTATGGCATTTCAATTCCTAAACCATTCACATCCATTGTGCAACGTGATTTCATATCACTTAAAACGATCAAAATTTCTCCGATGTCACAATAACTGTTTTAATCTAATTCCTCTAAATTATACTTTTCGAAACATAATCATTTTTTCGAAATGTAATCATAAGGAAAATGTAATCAAATTTAGAAATTGACATACAACTGCTAAAACACATATTGTGAATATATCATTTTTAATTCCGTTTTCATCACCTGTTTACAGACAAAAACATCACCTACCATAACCTTGGAAAGCAAACGTACTTTGAAGCCGAAAAAGCGTGCTTTAAACGCTCTAAGACAGTATTCAACCCTTATAACTTCAATCCAGGCCTCCTGGTAAGGTTGTTCAATGTAACACGGGAAGTAACTGTTTGGACATCAATAACCAGACAGTTCTACTGGCGGAGACACTCAGGTATTACCTCACTTTTGTATTCCTTGTTGGAATTATGAGATTGATCACTGTTCGTAATATTCGCCTTTTCATGATATTTGTAATAAATCTATTTTCAATGATAATGTCTTCATTTATATCACGCATCAATTAAATTTTATAGAGGAGTTCAAAACACTGTTCTGTTGGGTTCTTGGTGACAATGGTACTCTGAAGAGCACATCCTGTAATAATAATATAAAATCCATATGTTTCAAAGGTAGGTTTCAAATTTTCAATTTAAGAATTAAATACATGAATTTTCCCAACGGCAACACTGTTCTGTTGGGTTCTTGGGGACAATGCTACTTTGAAATTACTGAAAAGCAAATCCTGTAATAATAATATAAACTTCATATGTTTCAAAGGTAGATATAAAATTTTCTATTTAAGAATAAATACATGAAATTCATTTTAAAGGATAGTAATCCTTCATTCATCTTTTACATATTCCTAAAATACATATTTTAAGTGTCATATTAAATACGCACCTAATGTTTTATGATATCTCCTTTTATTTCAGTGAAAGGCGCTAGAATTAGTTCATCAGGTAATTTTAAATCGATTAGAATTCTTTTACATTTATCAGAGATTCATATTTTACTGACTGAACGAGAAAATTTACAATGTTGTGTTTTCATTATTACGATTCATTTATTTCAATAATGAAAGTGAAGTTCAGTATCTTTTATTCTACCATGACTTCATTTTAGCTTCTCAACACTTATTGATAATATTATTCACTAACTTTTTCAAACTGGGTTGAACGCTATTCAGATCAGAAAGTGTATTTGTGCGATTTAGCGCAAGCAATAAAGTTAATATTCGTGAGTAAAGCTAAAGTAATGATCTAGCGTGTGATCTCCCAAGCTACCGTTATTCAATTGTCTTATTTAATGAGAACTTCTGATAACAATATATTCTAAATAAGATATTATTTTAGGTTTTAGAAGGAAAAAGTAATCGTGACATTTTCATTCAAATGTCAATTCGATATATCCCAGTGAACTTCAAATAAAAAACACCACAAAGTCTTCCACATCTGTTTTGTACTTAGATATTTTATTGAACATGATATAAACGGTAAATACATGTAGGCATTAATGGCAAACTAACAACTCAACTGTATAACAAACGGGGTGAATTCAGTTTCTCCATCGTCAATTTCTCATATTTATGTAGCAATATTCCTTTATAATCTGCATATGTTGGAATTCCCTTGGGCACGAATTGTGCTCCTTTGTTAGCTGACCTGTTTCTATATTCATATGAAGCAGAATTCATTCAAAAACTTGTACGCGAGAAGAAGAAATATCTTGTTGTGGCCTTCAATTTAACATTTAGATATATCGACGACATTTTGTCTATTAACAATGATGACTTTCATTCATATGTTGATTCGATATATCCCGGTGAACATCAAATAAAAGACACCACGGAGTCGTCCACTTCTGCTTCATACTTAGATATTTTATTGAAAGTAGACATTAACGGCAAACTGACAACTCAACTGTATGACAAACGGGATTATTTCAGCTTCTCCATCGTCAACTTCCCATATTTATGTAGCAATATTCCATTATCACCTGTATATGGTGTTTATATCTCTCAACTGATTCGATACGCAAGAGCTTGTTCTGCGTATAGTCAGTTTTTAAATCGAGGCAAGCTACTAACAAACAAGTTGATGGTACAGGGGTTTCAACAGTCTCGATTGAAGTAAGCATTTCGCAAATTCTATGGTCGTTATAACAATCTAGTCCGTCAATACAACCTATCATTGGGTTAAATGCTGTCTGACATGTTTCATACCGATTGTTAGACCGTTCTTGGCACACTGATTTTGACTACGGATAACTCCGTTTACCCGATCAGGATATAAGGATCACGGTGGATGTGACCGGTCAACAGGGAATGCTTACTCTTCCTAGGCACCTGACCCCACATCTGGTGTATCCAGGGGTCTGTGTTTGTCCAACTATCTATTTTGTATTGCTTATAGGAGTTATGAGATTGATCACTGTTCGTTATCTTCACCTTCCATATGGTGTTCATCTAGCTCAACTGATTCGATAGACAAGAGTTTTTTCTGCGTATGATCAGTGTTTAAATTGAAACAGGCTACTGACAAACAAGTTGATTTTACAGGGGTTTCAAAGTCAGCATTTCGCAAATTCTAAGGTCTCTATAACAATCTAGTTTGCCAATACAAACTGCCATTGGGTCAAAAGCTGCTTGACGTGTTTTATACCCATTGTTAGGCCGTTCTTTACACACTGACGTAGAAATGGGGCGGTCATTCGGATGAGACCGCCAAAACCGAGTTCCCTGTCACAGTAGGTTTGGCACGATAAACAACCCTCCCTGCTCAAAGGTCGTAAGCGCCGAGCATAAGCCTAACTTTTACAGTCCTTCACTAGCAATGGTGACGTATCCATGTGAGTGAACAATTCTCGAGAACAATATACAGTCAATCAATCAACTCCGTTTACCTGATCAAGATAAGGGACTTACGGCGAGTGTGACCGGTCGACTGGGGATACCCACTCCTCTTAGGCCCATATTCACAAAATATCTTACGACTAAGATGAAAAACATAATTCTGTCTGATAATCAAATACCGATCCCAAGGCCACAAATATGTATTCAACTTTTATAAACCATGGATGTACTTTACATATTAATTAAGAAAGGCTACAAGCAATGAAAAATAAGGAAATTACCGTGTTTGTAAAATTTGATCTTAGTCGTAAGATATTTTGTGAATAGGTGCCCAGATCCCACCTGATGTGTCTAGGCGTCCGTGAATGAAAAATTCTCGACGAGACGTAAAACATATGTGATTTCTTTCGTTTGAGGAACGAATTAGAAAGAAATCAATTTCTACTTGGTAATTATAATGAATGGATTATTCCGGATATTTCAAGTTTTCAATTCGAATACCTGTATAGGTATGTTCAGTCATGCAGTTCAATAGAACCGGTTTTAATTGAGTAACGATGTAAAATCAGTTTAGGACGACACGTAGAGCAGACAACACGTTTAAACTTTATACTAATACTAATTTGTATTTACATTGACGTAATTATAGTACGTTGTATTGTTACAACATTAAAGCTGCTGCGTGTCGTTGCTAGTCCAAGCTGCTGCGTGTCGTTGCCAGTCCAGTTAGAGTGTTATGTTGTTTTTATTACTGATCTTATATCAGAAATGAATGGTTTTAAAGGAGAAACAATCCTCTCCAAACTAGCCATTAAGGATGAGAATCATAGGTCTACAACTGGTGGCTTTCAGTGTGAAAAAAAAACACATTCTCGAAAAGATAAAAACAAACAAACATAAAATAAAGATCCGACAAAAGGAAAAAGGATCAATATTTCAAACGACTTTCTTCAGAAAGATCCGCCATATATTACCGACACCAAAATCACCAGATAAGAGGCAAAATACGTTGTCGCGTTGGAGGATTACACTTTTATTATTATTCTTATGCACCTCATTGTTCGGAATCCTTCAATTTAGGGTATATTCTTAGGGCCTGTACCATTATCGTCATGTCAAAGTCAGTGATGTGTTAGATAAATTATTAAGAAATATTGTTTCTGCCGTTATCATGGTGTCGAGTTCTTACCCTATTAGCGGAGAGGCTCAATGGTTAATTTCCATTTCTCGGAAAAACTCAGAAAGACCTCGCACAATTTATTTTTTTAATGAGGTGGAAAACCAGGTAAATCAAATGTATGCAGATAACTTGCTTCGTCTTTAAGAATTTTAACCTTGAATTAATTCTTTTGTATGTAAGAAATCATCACTATAACAGCCACCTCGATCAACAGCGACACCATCACCAACGGTCATCCACAGTACACGACAAAAAGTAACGTACTATATTGTTGAATTCAACAAGCACGGGTTCAAGGGTCATGTAATTTGGAAAGTCTCAACCTTGTCGTTTGTAGCATGCTTGCTTGCTCAATTGTATATATGTGTATTTATAGTGCTAAGATTCCTATAGACTAAATTTGTTTGCCTAACTGATTAAGTGTATTCTGTTTCTTAACCTTGCTAACTCGTACTAAGAAGTCCTTCATATAGAGTTATTTCTTGTGTTATGTTTCACTTGATAATCATGTCATTCATACTGGGATGTCACCAGCTTTAGGTGGCGTACCACAGCTTCATTCACGCCACTTGCAGCTATTGGACCTTTTGGTTCTTTTACGTGGCAATGCCTACCATGACACGTTTTCAATCTTTCTAAGTCGTTTGAAAGACATTTGACTTTCATCTAATGTTGAGAGCTTAGCGATGAAACAGTCGCTATCTATTTCAATTGCAAGCATAAGCATCTTAGGTTTGACACAACTGCCGGAGATCAAACAAAGAACCTCCCGGTTGCGAAGCAAGCGCCATAATCATTAGGCTCAAGTCGCATTAGTGCAGGAGACTTTAACGATGTAATTTCACACGTATTGTAATGATAATTAACTCAATATCACGATTTTATATCATAGAAACTTTCAACAATAGTACCATGAAAAGTACCACTCACCTTATGAACTCCACAGCGATGAAATCAGATTCAGGTATGTAAGATTGCACGCATTAATTGAGAGTGAAAATTGTCTGTAAATATCGTATGAAACTGTTTAAATCTGTCACTTAACAAAATTCAAAATTACAAGTTTAGATAAAAGAAAATATAAATATAGAATTACAAAACCAAACAATACAAAATCATGTTTTCCATTAAGATACCGATAAAAGTTGAGATGTATCGTGTATTTTGCCACGAAAAGTAACAATATTTTACAATGAAATTTAAAGGAAAACCTCTTTCAAAATATGTTTATCCAATCTTCGTTTCATCTTTTTGTTTCGATATATTATGAAAGGATTTGAATTTATATGCAAATCATACCGATTGAAATATAACGCCTTGAAATAGCAAAATCCTAAAATATGTAGCACTAACATCGAACACCATGCAAGTCCTATATCAAAAATAACCTTGCTTAGATAAAATTTTATATAATCTTGAAAACCCTTCCTTTTAAAAAAAAACAACAACCGAAAAAAGCATTTTCGTAAAACATCAGCTTTATAAAAGAGACTTCCTTGGAGTAACAGTAGTAGGTGTAACTTCGTACAAACATGAAATCCAAATATTTGGTGAAACGATATTTGATTATATAAAATTCAAGTTTACTTGTACCACGCAATTTCATAGGTACATCAGACTTTTTTAACATTATTTATATCGCATGTCCTAGGAATGAAGTCACAATACGTTTGGCTGTTCTGTTTCTATTTTGTTGCTACAGCAATATTGGTCCGCGCAATATGATATTCACATTTTATCTAGAATTGTTTATCAAATAATATCAAGCGCGATTTACTGAAATAAATTATATGGAATGAAATTGATCTCTCTCATTTTACGATAAAAACTAAGTTGGGACAGTTTATGCTATTTTGAAAACCGCTTCGCGGTGTATTATTTATAGTTATTGATTAATATGATATCACGTGTTTCTAAAAATAGATGAGGGAGAATTTGTTATGGTGTAAAATTGAATGCGATTGGTTATGTTATGAAAATAAACAACCAGTCAAATTCGTTTTTTCCAATACACTTCTCGTAAACAAAGATGAATGCAAACGTCAAAATGCAAGGTCGTTTTTCGACCATAATTCATGATAAAATGAAAGCAGTGATTGAAAATGTGAATTCAGCAAACACAAATATAATAATATTACAGTTGTGTAATATCGGTAATACCTGACATCAAAAGATGAGATCACCAACTCCGAGACTTTCAAATGCGGTAAATTGGAGGATTTGCTAGCGCACGTTTACGTGAAAGTCCGAACGAAAGATACATATATGTAAATGTACTCGTGTTTAAAAAAACCTCAACAATACTATCCTACCAACAGGAGCTACAAACATTCCTAGAATGAATCAGGGAAGTCAATAACGCACAAGGGGTGGATCTAAGAAATCCACTAAAACTTTTAACGCAAAATATTTGTAAAATATATGGAATATCAACCATTTACACAAACCGTTTCTATCGTACCACAACTATGCCTTCTTAATGCTACCCAAATATCGAAGGGACACATCATGTCGCTCACTTGTCACAAGACGGATATTTGAGTAGGTGATATCATCTATTCAATATGAATAAGTGATATCACTTTTGAAAAGATGATATTACAAATTCTTATTCAGATAGGTGATATTATAAATTCAATACGAATAGGAGGTATGACCTATTTTGATAAGTGATATCGCCAATTTAAAAATTCCGATAGCACTTACTTGAATAAGAATTAAAATACCCATTTCACTAAACGGCAATAGATACCAAATAGGCGCTTCAAGTTCTGTATAACCAATAAATGTTTGCAATGAATCGACATTGATATACCTGTAAGACATACTTGTACATCTCTAGAACTACATGTATATCACTCTTTTTCTCCAGGAGGATTTCCTCTGCCGTGAGGTTTCTTTCGGTGTATTTTTTTTTTAAATTCTTTTGCTACAACTGGAAACTTATAATAAGTAGTTCGACAAAAGTTAGAAACATACAAGTATACCAATAAATAGTTATCTTTGGTCTTTAAAATACAGATACCAACGTAGCATTATATGTTGGAGTGGGTGCTGCTGTCACCTTCATCATTGTCTTCACTACAGTTTGTCTAGTTTACAGGAAGCGGAGGAGCTCACGGTGAGATCATTCATACGTTAGTCAGTCGTTTTGAAAAATAGACAGTTTACCATGAGTACCGTAAGAAATTGATGCAAGAACGTTTGTCTTTAGCAGAAATAACATGAACAGTGCGGAAAACGGAATACTTCTAACTAAGAATGTTGTCCATTCAAACACATCCGATCTAGAGTCAGTATCGATTCCAGAGAATTTCACCTCAGAAAACAATTCACAGCACGAAACGGACGCCACTAGCAACTGCACCACGGAAACCATGGACAATACTTGTGGTATGGATACTTCCGATCTAGTATTAGTATCGAATCCAGAGTACTTCGCCTCAGAAAACAATCCACAACACGAAACGGACGCCACTAGGAACAGCAGCACAGAAAGCATGGATAATACTTGTGACACGGATACTTCACAAAGTCAAAGTGAACAACCGATATATAGTCAAGTGAACAAAAAACCTGTTGATTATAATGATGATAGTATGCTTAAAAGGGGGACAAGGTTTAATGCTAATACTTTTCAAACCGAAAAACGTCTTAGCAAATTATTTAATAACAATTAGGCTTTCTAGATAGACATTTATGAATTTATATTTTTTATTTATTAAATGCCATCTGTTTCTGTACCATCTGTGATGAACTGAATATTATGAACATATGTACCTCATCCCATTGATCTGCATTAAGAGTGCAAAATTGTTTTATTTTGGTCGCATTTCGCTAAAGGATTCACCAATTGTTATACGCCCGTATTATGTTATGGCGCTGTCCGTGCGTCTGTCCGGCAGGCTGGCTGTCCGTCCGTCCGAGGTCATGTTTTCAAGACATTTTTCCATAACAGATGCATGTACGACTTTGCAATTTGGTCACAATTTCTCCCTCAAGATATATAAGAGTGAGTTTGCACTTTAGCTGGATTGGTCCATCCTTGACCTACTTTAAGGCTAGTGGGTCAAACAGTTTTCCAGACTTTTTTTCGTTACAGATACAGATATTGCCCTGAAATTTACACTTAAAGGTCAAGTACGGTGATTTTCCTAAAACTTGAGTTTTATACATAAAAATGTCTGTCGTACACTTATGGATGAATTTCCATGGCAATTTTGATAAAAGTCACTTGGCGTGAATTACACGGCACTATCAAACTTTTACCTGAGCGATCGATAAATGTGTTGTGACGTGAGTTATCGCTCGTAGCTTATGACGTCATCTGAGACAACTTTCGATTGCATTGGTAGGCTTTTATAGTGTTTACATAGAAAAGTCCTGTATTTATGGTACAATGCGCTGCTTTGAACTGCAATGTGAAATCGGGACAGGGATTAAGTATGTTTCTTTTCCCAAAAGATCCTAAATTTCGAAGAATTTGGACACTGAAAAGAGACACTGAGATTTGTGACGATTAAGCCACGAGGATCAGTGAGCGACACTTTTTAATTAACGAGGATCAGGTTCCCATCAGCCCTGACGCATCATCCTGTTTGACTCCAAACAAAGTGCAAAGTGATATTACCTGGGCATCCTACAAAACAAGTTGAGGGATGTATTTCAATTATAAAAAGTTCAACCCAAAAAGGGGGATGCAATCCATCCATCTCTACATCCACCACTGAATTGGTTTTAATGCGACACTGTATTCATTGGGTTTGTGATTGCACATAAAAATTAATGTCACCCATTACCTAGTTCGAATATTGTCGTACTCGTACTATATTTATAAGGGACTCATCATTTCATTTCTTCACTATATAAATTTTGAAAAAATAAAGTATAGTAAAAATGGAAATGAATTCAATTTAAACTACCCATTTTGATAAAACCTTATTTATTGCGAGGTCAGTCCAATATTTCCAAAGCTTTTTTTTTTTTCATTTGACGTGTGTTGTGAAGAAATTACATGTACTAATAGGCCTAATTTACATTTTATGATATTGTATCTACATGTAGATGTTTTTTAAAAAAAAAAGGGGGGGGTACAAATAACGCTGTGCACAATAAGTTTTTTTCTTTTGTCTTTTGTTGCTCTTTTTTCAAAAAGGCATTTTTCAATTAAATATATATCTAGCTAAACACATTTGAATCTGAATCTGATCAATCTCATACTAGTAAATCGCATAAAAAATACAAACGTGAGAGTCAATCTAGTTAAAATCAGATCCTAAAATACGCTCACAATCGCTACTATTGAGTATACGGCGAGTATCTATGAAGTCTGATTTTGATTAGCCTAGATTGTGTAAAATACAAAGGTTATCTTTTGATAGAACATTTTTTTCCAATATCATTCCCATTTTCTATGGACTTGCCCGGTAAATAATTTCTAAATGAGATTCCGATGAGATATTTGTCGAACATATACATGTATATATCATATAAATATTACTACCTGATGGTTTCGAAACGCCGGGTGCAGGTACAAACATAAAAGGTTGAATCCCTAAACTCAAGTGTATCTACGGTATTTCACCGTCACTATCCACGGTGTTGCTAAAACTGGCAATTTCTCACAGAAATTAAAACGATGATATACAGGCGTAAACAACTACAATTGTCTCAAATGACGTAATAAGAAAGGGCGACAATTCCTTCATTCGTTTCTATATAAACAACGATTTTTGAATAGGTATTTTGCGCATTTACCTGGATTTAAAAAAATAATAAACACATCAATAAACTTTTCAAAAGAGGTTTAAATGAATTATAAACTTTATTTTCAAATCTATTTTTATTACACTTGACCTTTAAGCTTCCTTTAAGAAGAATACAAGTTCAGTTTGCATTTCAGTCGAATTGGGCGGTCCGTCCGTCCATGACCTACATTAGGACTAGATGTAGGTCAAAAAGTTTACCAGGCTTTTTTTTTTATTACTTATACAGATATTGCCCTGTATTTAGTCAAAGGTCTCCTTTTGGAGGAATACAAGTTCAGTTTGCATTTTAGCTGGATTGGCCCGTCCTTGACCTACTTTTGGGTTAAAAATAGGTCAAACAGTTTTCCTGGCTTTTTTTGTTCATTATGGATACATATATTGCCTTGAAATTTGGTCACAGGCTTCATCTTGGAGCAATACAAGTTCACTTTGCATTTCAGCTGGATTGGTCTATCCCTGGCCTACCTTTTGGCTAAAAATAGGTCAGACAGTTTTCCGGGCTTTTTTCATTATGGATAAAGATATTGCCCTGATATTTAGACAAAGATTTCCTCTCGGAGGAATACAAGTGCATTTAGCATGTCGGTTGGATCGATGCACTATGACCTACGTTAGGGGTAGAAGTAGGTCAAACTGTTTTCCAAATTTTTTTTCGGTATGGTCACAGGTATTGCTCTGAAATTTTGTCACAACCTCCCTCTCAGAGAAATACATAATCAGTTCACATTTCAACGTAATTGGTGCACCATGACCTACTTTAGGGCTAAAAGTAGATCAAATGGTTTCCAGGACTTTTTATCATCATAGATAGATATTGCACCGACATTTTGTCACTACCTGCCTCTCAGAGAAATACATAATCAGTTCATATGTCAGATGGATTGGTGCACCAATACCCGCTTTTCTATTCAGAACGTGTGTTGTATCAATTCAGAGTGGATAATATGCTTCCAGGTTGAATTTGACTCTCCGACGGGCGTATATTGTACCGTTTGTTGAATTTCACTGTCCGACGGGCATATATTGTACCGTTTGTTGAATTTCACTGTCCGACGGGCGTATATTGTACCGTTTGTTGAATTTCACTGTCTGACGGGCGTATATTGTACCGTTTGCGGTACTCTTGTTCTGTATGCAATCCGGTTCCCTATGTTGTTTTAAAAAGCTTTGCATTTGTATAGAAGCATTTTTCACTGAATCCCGTGGGGATCCGAGTTAGAATAGGTCCTCGCTACCCCTTGCTTGTTGTAAGAGGCGACTGAATGGGGCGGTCTGCCGATGAGACTGCAAAACCCGAGGCCCCGTGTCACAGCAGGTGTAGCACGATAGAGATCCCTCCCTGCTTAAAGGTCATAAGCGCCGAGTATAGGCCTAAATTTTGCAGCCCTTCACGACAATGAGTGAAAATTTATAAACAATATATAACCAATCTTTCACTGATGCTTAGCTCACCTGAGCTTTTCTGATTGAGTGTTTTTTCATGTGCCGACATGCATATACATAGTAAATAAATTGTCCATAGTTTCTTCATAATTCACTGTGAAAGTATGGTGAGAAGCGATAATACATATGCTCTGGTACATACCAAAACATGTAGAACTAAAACCCTGTATTTATCTCTCCTTACCTGTGCAATATCTAGTTTGCAATCACAAAATGTCGTACTATTTTCAATTGCTTTCCAAATAAATATTGTGCATGATCATTTTTACAGATCTCCCTTCCCTAGACAAATCCTTACTTATAAATAATAATCGGGAAGAAACAAATTTACAAAAACATGTATACGAAGGTTCATTACGCTAATATCTTGGCGACATATTAGAACACAAAACTTAAGGTTTTTTTCTTTAAAAAGATGCTTGGTTATTATGATACAAAGCACATTATTTACTGGAATGAAGTTACTCATCATTGTCCTCTACCATATGTGCAATTTTTTCAAAACTTTTCACAAAAACTTGCCTAGTATTGTCCATGTTGTCTATTTATATACCTTATTTGTATTATTATGACGTAGAAAATAAACGCAAACAATTTTTATATAATCATCCAGTTTTATTGAATCTATGGCAGCTCATTTAACCTCTACCAAGTCCAGCGGTTCTACATCTCACCGAGTGACTACTCTCACTCTGACATTTTTGTAAATACATGTAGTTTTCGTACGACAATTTACTCAGTTTCATTGAAAGTTTTGAATCCGTTATGTGAAGAAGGTAAAGCTAGCCCTTCATTGGATTTCACAACACCAGAATAGACTGAATTCTGTGATTATGAATGTTGCTCATCACAGGCTTGCTAAACCACCGCGGGTACTGACGATAATACTTCCAAATCACGCTGTCCGTTCCTTAGATTTACTTACAAAGGTAGATGTCGTCAAAATAAGCAATAGTCTTCGTCATAAAAACAAACATTCCGTCTTGTATTCCATCATATTTCAAGTTCAAGTCTGCTTCTAATATTTCCTACTTCTATAATACACCCAGTATTTCCTACAAATATACTTCTGCTATTACATTCAAACTTTTTAATAACAAACTTTGCAGTGCCTGAATATGGACCATCTTATACAAATTCCTCCTGTATATTCTTGTTCTTTCAAATATAGTTCAGCTGAACATGTCTTTACTGGTGATGTCGATATAGTTGAAAATGATGATCTGAATCACTTATTTCAAAAGGTCCTAAATTCAGAGAGCCCCAATCTTTCCATTCACGTCATATCTATGATGAATTCTTATGAAGATTATCCAGATCGATGGGCTAAATATGAAAAAGACGAACTTGATACCTTGTCAGAATGGATGAAAAGTATAAGAAGAATATCAAAATTTCGTATTAGACACGTTTAAACAGAAGCGTATGCCATTTATCCTTCTGTGTTTAGTAAACCAGGACTGATGAAAGAATTAGATAGGTTACATAAGGACCAGCTGGTAAAGCTAGAAAAAGCATTGTCTTTGTAAGGCTCATTATTACAACTGTATTTTAAACGAACTTGGTTTTAATTCCACATTTGGTAATCCATTTTATACTCCCAGTTTAAGTTCCCTTTCAAAACGACAAGTCATGCTTCAGTTTTAAACCCCAGCCATAGGAACGAATAGAGTCTAGTTACAATGTCTATACCGGATTCCAAAACTTCACAAAAATCCGTACAGAGATACATTGTTGGATCCAGTAAATGTTCTACCAAATCACTGTCTCTGCTCCTCGCAGAAATATTAACTTTTTCAGACGTATTGTACCACATATGCGAGAAGTGGTGTATATCAAAAGTAGATTCTAAAAAATTCCAAAGAACTTATAGTAAATTCGAAATCGAAATCTTATCCGAAATCAACATCATCAAAACGTCTGGCTTTCCTGACCATTCCTCACAATAAATCAATCGCATTGCTTTTTGACATCATAAAAATTGGGGGGGGGGGGGGGGGGTTCGGTAAAAATAGAACACGAAAATACTCATACCTTGTGATCCGTCATTCAAAAATTACTTTATTAAACACCACTCTGATTCTACGCACAAGTACTCTGAAGAAGATGTTTATTAAATGCTCGAGTTCCTCGTTAAAAATATCTACGTGATCTTTGGTGATCAAGTCCTCCAACAGTATGTTGGAATTCCCAGGGGCCCGAATCGTGCTCCTTTATTATCTTACCTGTTCTATATCCTTATGAGGCAAAGTTTATCCGAAAGCTTCTACGTGAGAAGAACTCCCTTGCTGTGTTCTACAACTCAACATTTATATCGATGACGTTTTCTGTATTAACAATTACCGGTCGCGATAGCTCAATGGTAGAGCGTTCGCTTTGTCACCAAGGGGTTGTGAGTTGCCGCGTCAAACCTAAGACGTTAAAATGGGTAGTGACTACTACTTCGCCGAATACTCAGCATTTATAAGTGAAAGTCACGGGTCTTTCGGATATGACCTTCAAAACGGAGGTCCCATGTCGCAGCAGGCGTTCGCACGAAAAGAATCCTCAATGCTACGGCCCTGAGCGCTAAGCATAGGTCTAAATTTGTGGTACTTAACCTACAGCTGGTAACGTCTCATATGAGTGACAAATTATCGATGGAACGTAAAACAATCAATCTATCAACAATGTTCATTTTTATTGATATGGTGATTCGATATTCTAGTGAACTGGAAATAAAAGACACCTTCATATTAAGCTATTTCATTGAACATAGATGTTAACGGCAAACTGAAAACTCAACTTTATGACAACGGGATGACTTCAGCTTCTCTGTTGTCAACTTCTCACATTTATGTAGCAATATTCCTTTGTCACCTACATATGGTGTTTATGTGATTCGATACGCGAGAATATCTTCTGCGTACGATCAATTTCAAATCGAGGGAAGATACTGACAAATAAGTTGATGGTACAGATGTTAGAGGGGTTTTTACAGTCTCGTTTAAAATCAAAATTTCGCACATTCGGAAGAGACCGCAAAATACCGAGGTCCCGTGTAACGGCAGGTGTGGCACGTTAAAGATCCCTCCATACATATTGATTTGACTACGGATAATTCCGTTTTCCTGATCAAGTTAAATTTTTAAAACTGACATAATTTGGTTATGAAATTCCTAATTTTAGCCCTAAAATTTCATAATTTTAGCCCTATAATTAGCCCTTGTTATTTGTCAGAGAGTGCTGGACAGCCTGGATGTGGCGACCCTGCCCAGCCCAGCTATTCCAGCTTTACCTGCTGGATTTGTTTTTCTTCCTTGCAGGAAGTCAAACAGTCTTGCAGACGAAGAGCTCTATCCCATGTTCTAACAAGTGTTTTGTTTCAGGTTGAGTTTTAACAAGACTTAGTGTGAAAATGCCTAGGATAAAACAAAGTTTCAGGAACGCTGTTAACTGAAGTAGATTCAAACTAACACAGGTTACAGTCGTAAGATCGTAAGCTTGCCAAATGTGTCATTTTGGTAATTGACATTATTTTATTGAAACAATGAAAGTTGTAATTCCTGTTAACTTGTAAATAAAAGGAGAGTGTAGTGAGTGGAGGACGAGGCTTAAAAGTCCAGAAGTTCTTTGTTTTTCTTGTCCTATATATTCCTATATTTCTGAGAAAAAGGTGCTATATTTCTGAGGTATGTCCTATATTTGTTGGACCACAACTCAGTTGGCACCCTGATCAAGTGAAAAGGATCCTGGTGAGTGTGACCATGACTCAACATGATCCTTTTAACTTGATCAGGAAAACGGAGTTATCCGTAGTCAAAATTAATATATAGGGAGGGGTCTTTATCGTGCCACACCTGCCGTTACACGGGACCTCGGTTTTTGCAATCTCATCCTGCTCAAAGGTAATAAGTGTCAAGCATAGGCCTAAATTTTGCAGCCATTCACCGCCAATGCTGACGTCTCCATATGAGTGAAAGATTCTCGAGGGGGACGTTAAACAATATACAATCAATCAATCCTCGGCACCCGATTCCACCTCTAGTGTATCCAGGGGTCCGTATTTGCTCTACTCATAATTTTGTATCCTTTATGGGATTTATGATATTGATCACTGTTCGTTATCTTCATGTTTTCATGCATAAATGCCAGGTTTCGTTTTAAGGTATTCAATGTATAATGACCATATTTCATATCTAATAAATGGATGATGGAATATTTGTAATCATGGTATCATTTTGAAGGGTCCATCAAATGAAAATAATCCACCATAGGAATTTTCAAAATGTTGTTTACTGTCTGATTTATTGCACCTAAAATTTAACATTGAAGTATATGGGAAAAGCATGTTTTATTACAATATTTTAAAAACAAGTTATATTTTCATAATTATCTCCTGGTAGAAAGTTACATATACTTTCTTTTTATGAAAATATGAAATAAAATTAATCATTGACCATACACATTTTTAGAAAATTAGATTTTTCTTATTTTTACAAAGGGCAGACAACTCTTCCAAAAAGTTTTAAGTGCAAAAAGGTCAGCTTCTAATCATTTACCAGTCATGTGAATTTCATCTGCTTCACTTTCATTATTATTTAATAATAAACTTTTATGTTGATCTAAATCCTTCAAAATTGTTCATTATCCTTTCATTATACATGGAATACCTTAATACAGATATTCAATGTCCGTACAGCTCTGCTATGTATCATGGTCTATGTCTGGAAATGTAACGGAAGCAACCAATGGCTAATTCATTCCACCACCAAAAGTACTAGATCGAAATTATTCATCATTCAATAATTCATTCCACCACCAAAAGTACTAGATCCAAATTATTCATCATTCAATAATTCATTCCACCACCAAAAGTACTAGATCCAAATTATTCATCATTCAATAATTCATTCCACCACCAAAAGTACTAGATCCAAATTATTCATCATTCAATAATTCATTCCACCACCAAAAGTACTAGATCCAAATTATTCATCATTCAATAATTCATTCCACCACCAAAAGTACTAGATCCAAATTATTCATCATTCAATAATTCATTCCACCACCAAAAGTACTAGATCCAAATTATTCATCATTCAATAATTCATTCCACCACCAAAAGTACTAGATCCAAATTATTCATCATTCAATAATTCATTCTACCACCAAAAGTACTAGATCGAAATTATTCATTCATTCAATAATTCATTCTACCACTAAAAGTACTAGATCGAAATTATTCATTCATTCAATAATTCATTCTACCACCAAAAGTACTAGATCGAAATTATTCATTTATTCAATAATTCATTCTACCACCAAAAGTACTACATGTAGATCGAAATTATTCATTCATTCAATAATTCATTCTATCACTAAAAGTACTAGATCGAAATTATTCAAATATATACAAATGGGAGCGTGGTCGAACAAGATTACTGTTTGTAAATGGCCATGTATGTAAAAAAAAAAAATAATAATTCCAACGCAAAAATATTACTATGACTAAGGGTTTTCATTTACCTTGACTAGTATTGACAAAAAGACTTTCTACATAAAAATGATTGCACGAAAACGATTGCATAACCTAGGCTTTGTTTTGCTATGTTCACCACTTGAAATTTTGAACCCGAGCTTAAATCAAACCCGATCGTTCGTATTTTATGTTCTCGTCAGATTACATACCTATGTCAGCAAATTTATTATATAATAATATGAATTAATGTTGAGGTAAATTAATATATTTTCTGTTGTTTAATTTTACTCCGTGATGTTTCTAGCAATCCATTTGTGCATTCTTATGTCAAGTTTGGATCCCTATCTTAGGCCCACCCTACGCCAGGGGGGACACGAATTGTCAGGAACAAACTTGAATCTACACTATGCCAGAAAGCTTTCATTTAAGTTTCTGGCACAGTGGTTTTTGAGGAGATTTTTAAATGACCACACCCTATCCTCGCCTTCTCTAGAATACCCCCTTGCGAAGGGGCATTGCCCACCTTTGAAGAAATCTAAATCCCCTTCACCCAAGGAAGCTTTGTGGCAAGGTTGGTTGAAATTGGTCCCTTGTTTCTGGTGAAGAAGTTGAAAAGGTGAAAAATTTACGCATGACGGACGTGACGAGAGACAAAAAGGGATAGCAATTTGTCCCCTGAGTGACCCAGGTGACCTAAAAAGTTGACACAAGGAATCCTTTGATAAAGAATATTCGGGTTTGCTTAAAAAAGGGTTATGCCCCTTCCAAATAGATTGTGAAATCATGGTGAGTTCGTCACAAAATAATGAGCCATCGAAGCAAAATAGCAAAAGCGTGAAAACTTCCTTATATAATAAAGACTTGGATTTGTTCAAACAATGATCTTTGGGACCAGGGCGGGGTAACAATAAGTTTTATATAGAGACATTTCCTATCAATCTGCAAACGAAATCCCCGGTGTTACCCACGGGACTTACAAGCACATTTTATGAAATTTCATACATATGAAAATATAAACATTATTTGGAATTCATATTAAACGGCAGAAGTTTTTAAATTTCTCTGCTAAGGGATATTCTTCTCAGATGCCAAAAATCCAGATTAAACTTTCCAACTTACTTAACTTAACTTAATCCACTTCGTCCCATGGGGGACATAGGGCAACGACAGTAGCTTTCCACTTTTTTCTGTCTTGGGCTATTCTTTTGGTTTCTCCCTATGTTTTATTGATGGCCTGTAACTCTGCATTGATTCCTCTACACCAAGTGTTTTTGGTCTGCCTCTCTTACGTTTGCCTTGTGGATTCCATTCAAGAGCTTATTTAGTTATGTTGGTGTTAGGTTTTCTTAAGGTGTGTACAATCCACTTCCATCTTCTTGTTCTAATTGTTATCTCAATTGGTTCTTGTTTGGTTCTTGTTTGCTAATCGTATCTGGCCATCTCACACCAAGGATGTTTCTTAGGCAGCGGTTTAAGAAGACTTGGAGTGTCTTGATGGATGCTGATGTTTCTCTCCAAGTTTCGGACCCATATAGAAGGACAGATTTGACATTAGAGTTGAAAGGCCTTAGTTTGGTATTTGTTCTCAAGGTGGTGCTTCTCCAGACTGGTTTTAGCATGGCAAAGGCTTGTTGAGCTTTCCTTTTCCGAGCTTTTATGTCTTCGTCGGTTCCACCTGTAGTGCTGATGATACTGCCCTGGTATGTGAATTCTTCTATATTTTCTACTTCTTTGTGTCTTATTTGTAGTTTCACTGTCTGAGCAGTGTTTATTGTCATTATCTTTGTCTTTACTGGATTGATTAGAAGGCGTGTTGTCTTGCTGTTGATTCAAGACTGATGATCTGTTCTTTTGCGTCCTGAAATCTATGTGATAGCATACATATATCGTCAGGAAAGTCAAGATCTTTCAGGCGGTTTTGCATTGTCCACTGTATACCTTTTGGGTTTTTATATGTTGTTTTAGTTACCCAGTCTATAACCATCAAGAATAGGAGAGGGGACAAGAGACAGCCTTGCCTTACACCGGTAGTGACATCAAACGGATCGGTCAGGTTTCCATCATGAACTATTTGGCAGTTATATCCATCATAAAGCTGTTGAATGATAGAGATGATTTTATGAGGTATGCCATAGTGTTTGAGAATATCCCACAGTATCTGGTGGTCGATGCTGTCAAAAGCCTTTTCGAAGTCTACAAAGATCATATAAAGAGATGTTTGCCATTCAATTGTCTGTTCTACTATGATTATTAAGGTGACTATCTGGTCTACACAGGAACGCTCTTGTCTAAACTTTCCAGATAAGATGGAATTATCCTAACGACAATAATAGATATCACAAATGTGTATGAAAGGTGAAGATAAAGAACAGTGATCAATCTCATTACTCCTATAAGGAATACAAAATAAAGAGTTGGGCAAACACGGACCTCTGGACATACCAAAGGTGGGACCAGGTGCCTAGGTGGAGTAGGCATCCCCTGTCAACCGGTCACATCCGCTATGAGCTCTGTCTTGTTCAGGTAAACGAAGTAATCTGTAGTCAAAATCAGTGTGCCATGAACGGTCAAACAATCGGTATGCAACACATCAGACAGCATTTGATCCAATGATAAGTTGTATTGGCAAACTAGAATTTGCGAAATGCTGACTTTAAACCAATCTGATTAAAATAAGATCTTTGATCCGCTCCGTTATTGTTATGTCGCTACATTTGACTTTAAACGAGACTGTTGAAACCCCTGTAACTTTTTATCAAATGGAAGGTATTATACGTGTATCCTGTTTATTACGGCATTCGATGTGACTTTCTATTGATATACCCAAAAGTTCAAATGGATACAATCAAATTAAATTAAATCCTATGATCAAATATCTTAATTTGTAAGAGTGTGTGGAGGAGGGGGGCCAGAAAGCTTAGAAACTTGCTTTTATGAAATAAATGTCATTAAAATACAGGTCTGATACGGTCGTTTCTTCTTTCTTACTTTTTAAGATTTAACAGAGGAGTTTTCTGTCCGAACTGCCTATGCTCAAATATCAATTTTCCATTGCAAAATATTTTTTTTATAAAGACGTGTTCAATAAAAGATAGTCACATCTGAGAACCAAAACCAATGAATTGAACATATTTATTAACGTACAAATATGAGGTATTTCATTGTGTATCTTATCACATTCCAGCGCTTAGTTGTTCAGTAACTTACACTCCATGCAGTACTGTTGCTTCAAGGTTGATCATTAAAGCTTGAATATAGAATTCTGACGTGCGGTGTTTTTCCCTCAGTTATAAATGAATTTCGCACATCTTTCAAAAATCGATCAAGATGGTAATAAAACGTTCGTGATGTACAAGAGTTACTTTCATAAACTGAAAAGATTGGCAGTGTGGTATGTAGCAATTGATGACCACATGACTCTTCGCGATCACGGCTTCCTACAATGTTTTCGATCCTCGGAATTCTGTTGTTAGCTTCTCTCACCAGTGTGAAGTTACTGTGATCTGGATTTCATCCTTAATTTAACCTTTCTCAAGTAAATTCAGTAGAATTTAAATCCAGTACACCAATGTGACGGCGCTGTGATCTGGATTTCTTTCTCGAGTAGATCCAGTAGAATTTAAATCCTGTACACTTGTGATTGATTATCTTCATCATCTGACTTCCAAATCTGTACTACGCTCTCTTCGTCGTCAGACATTTCATACCTATAAAGTAAACAATTCTATATTTTAAAATTTTAATTTCATGTCATTGAATTGATTCACTTCCCATTTAATGATAACTTTTGTCTCATTTTGTTGTTTTCTAGAAACTGCTTCAGTCTTCGCAACACTTCCTTATATTCTTCAGATACAAGCAACAGAACTGCAGCTGATCTATATTCTTTTCAAACATATTCATGTACTCATAAGAAATCTAGGTATGAAGTATTACTACCATCTCTCATAATGAAAACTGGCTATCATCTCTCTCATAATGAAAGCTGACTACCATCTCTCATAATCAAGGCTGGCTACCATCTCTCATAATGAAAGCTGGCTACCATCTCTCATAATGAATACTGTATTCCATGCAAGGTGAAGATAACGAACAGTGATCAATCTCATAACTCCTACATATATCTCATAATGAAGACTGGCTACCATATCTCTCATAATGAAGACTGGCTACCATCTCTCATAATGAAAGCTAGCTACCATCTCTAATAATGAAAGCTAGCTACCATCTCTAATAATGAAAGCTAGCTACCATCTCTCATAATGAAAGCTGGTTACCATCTCTCTCATAATGAAAGAAAAATACAGACACTGTTACAGATGTAATCCTGATTCTCTTGTGTTCTTATCATTATCAATCAGGGCAAGATATTACATACCATGGTCGCAAATTTCCTTTACTTTCCTCACCATCCTGTGAAAGTATATACAATGTAAACAAACCATTCTTTAACAGGTTTAACGACAAGCAGGCAATATCAAGAATGTACACATTAGATTTTAGTTTACTCACCGTTACTGACATTTCATCCCATCTTCGCCTTCTGTTATCCTTACTTTGCTGATTAGAATCCACCTCACTCTGTGGCTCAGGACTATACAACTGAATACCATGTTTCTTGCTTTTTCTGGAATTTGGACCTTTGTCCGAAATTACTTTTTTCACTTCGTTCAAACATGACGAGTCTAACCATCTACCGACTCTGCGACCACTTGCTGATATAACTCTCTCAACGAAATCTCCTTTGTTCTGCTTTAATTTTTCAATAGACTGCAAATGCTTCGCGAGTCGATGTTCACGTAAAATATCATCTGATAGGTCCTCATTTTCCAAATTCAATCGAATACTCGTCACAAAATCCACATCATCATCTTCCTCCTCGTCATCTTCACGTGACTCGGTGCATCCACTGCGCGACTTGTCATGCGACACATCCCACCAATCAGATTCAGTGTCACTTGTATCACATGTTACAGTACCAAGTCTAGAAGTCCAGTCAGTTTTCTCTGTTCCCATTATGCCTGAGGTTACTACAGTCGAGCACATGGATTCCGTTAAACTAGGACTGTCCAGTAAAGGCAAATCTGACTCCTCGTTGATACTTCCTTCAGGCAAGTAGGATAAATGTTGAACAGAAGCACCATTTCCAAAAATTATATTAGGACTCGGATCCATTATATGAGGATTATTTTTGCTTGATTCGAAAGTACGCTCGTTGTTCTCTTTGCTGTCTAATAAAATCGCTTCCAGTTTTGGATTGTGATAAACTGGTTGTGTAAACTGGTATCTATTGTTTCCGGACCTTGACGACACTGTGCTGGTACTCTTTGATACCGGTCGTTCACTGTCCGATAACATTTGTAACAAATTTTGTACCTGACAAGTAAGAATCTGTCCAACATCCACATTACTATTTTGACCACATACCGTTGCAGAATTTCTCAGCATTGAGCTACAAAAAAAAATGGCATTCATATGAACGGAATTCATTAGGAAAAGGACTGAATTGCAAATAGGTGTATTGTCGTGTATGCTTACCTCAGGAGTTCTTTAGTGTCCGATGGCATACTGATGACAGATTCCGGAACTGTTACTTCTTCTTCTGAAGTGAGGACAACTTTCCTAAACTCCAACAAGACCTTTGTCAACAAATCATTAGTGTTTGCAAGAGGTGAAAAATCAAATAGATCCTGTAGTTGATCAGCCTCTGCTTTCAGCTTTTCTAATTTCAGTCTGAAATTGAAACAATCAGCGTTACCTGAACTGTGAAACGATATCACATGTATCTACTAAACATAGCAATATCACATATCACATGTATCTACTAAACATAGCATCAGAGATACTTTTCCTACATACTTGAGCTTTTCGGTACTGTTTGGGTCCTCAACCTTTTGTATCAAACGTTTAGTGTCTTTGTATAGATTATCTACTGTCTGTAAAATCGTCTCTTGTGCATCAATCATATTGCGCATGACGTCATTAAACTGCATTTGATACTTGGCCAACTGCTGTTCCAGCTGAAAAGATATTCGTCAAAAAGTCCGTGAATGTAATGATAAAAAATAACATTCGTCAGTAGGACATCTGTTTTATTATACGGACAAGCAAACTACCTGCTCCAGAGTTCCATGATTACCCGTTCTTTGCGATGTATATCTAAAAAGGAAAAGAAAGCGTTGGAAGTTGTGTTCAAAGTTATCTCTGGTCAGGAATTAATCATACACTGATCATAACAACCTATGGTTAAAAGAAAATATGATCTTTGCTTAACCTTCATAACACAAATATGTTTAATTTATCACCAAAAAGGGAGTATACTTACGGCAATGTGAGGTATACTACTTGATTATTTCAAATCATCATACAACTGTTTAAAACAAATTACCTCAGATTTGTCATTTTATGCTTGGTGGCCTCAGTCAAAAGACACTGACATGTTTGATACAATAAAAGATGTTTGTACACCGACAGGTGCCCGCTCTCTAGAGCCAGTCCCATCGCACTCTGATTCTTAGAGTTCACTGTCCATACATCAAATCCGTTATCTAGGAGAATCTGCAGTAAGAATGACATCGAATAGGAAATAGCTGCAGAAAAATATTGTAATAATTTAGATACATTACTCAATAAACGCCTCCTTTGCCATTACCTGCAAACACTGCAAGTGTCCCTCTCGAGCTGCCAAGTGAGCAACTGTATTCCCCGACTCATCACACGGTAAACAAGAAGGTGGGTCTGTCTCAAGGTAGGGTATAATCGTCTCCAAAACATCAGGCTGTAACAAAGAAGATGAACAAATCTAACTTTACAACACTGGAACAAATAGTAAATAATTCATATTGCGTCCCTTTCTTCAGAAATAACATTTTCATCATGTAGTTACTCATTCACTTCATTAATTGTACCTGTCCATTCTTGGAGCATAGAGCCAAAAGTTCTCCAATAAGTTCGGGGTTCAGAGTTCCATCCATACTTCTTCTCTCTAGCATATCACGTACACATTCTGTTTTACCATGCTATTGAATAACAGGACAATATTTTGTATTCAATGCATCTAGCCAAATCATAGTATTTTCGCGTGCATTACCTTATCATCTTGGGATCATCAATATCATATGCATATGTACATACCTTGACAGCGAATATCATAATGTTAGTGTCGAGTAAAGTGGGATCCGTCTCCAAAATAAAGTCTAGTACATTTGTTCGATCGCCTAATACACTTCGTTGAAGTAGGGTCATTCCAGTACCGTCACGGATGGAAACTGTTTTTCTTAATGTCGTCT
The DNA here is from genome assembly GCF_947568905.1 of Ostrea edulis. Lineage (NCBI taxonomy): Eukaryota > Metazoa > Mollusca > Bivalvia > Ostreida > Ostreidae > Ostrea > Ostrea edulis. Next base: position 100,756,946 of record NC_079165.1, on the reverse strand, counting down.
GGGAACCGTCGCTCGATATAATTTTTAATTTCTCGACCTAATTGGAGAAAAAAATTAAAAGACAATTTGGATATTCTAGAAGCGACTAGATTCGAGCACTTATAAATGAAATACATACTATTTTCTGATCACTCAAGCGTAGCATTTCCTTGACATCAACTGGCCTAATTAAGCTACCGTTTGACGTCATTTCTGGTTTTTCGTGTTGTGTCTCTTTTTCTTTTCTTGAATCATCAGAGACGTGCTCAACGTCAATTTTTGGAACAGGAGGAAGTTTTCGTATGTTTATAGCAGTGTGTAGACCACTAGAGTTCTGTTTATCCGCGTTAGCGTCATGAGATTTCTTGTTTTTATGTTTACTCGCTTTCGTTGTGGGTGCTGAACTAGAAGAATGAGAACCAGTTTTCTCATATGACTTTGTGATATTTTCACAAGCATTAATGATAGAGTCCGTGATGTCTCTCCCTTTCTCTTCTGGGTCATTCTGTTTTAATGTTTTATAACCTTCCTTGTTTTTATGCTTTTTCCCAAATAGATTAGATATCAGTTTAGATCGCTTGGAGTCACTTGATTTTGAGTCTTCGTCGCTGAATATAGTCTCCTCGTGGTTAGTTCTGTGCTTCTTTTTCAGTTTACTCGGGCGACCTTGAAAGTTTGTTTCAGCTGGTTCCGGTGCCTCGCTGACGGCAACTATTGTCTGTTCTGGAATATCAGCGGAAGCAAAACACTCCGAGATACTGTCATCAATAGGAAATTCCCGAACAAAATCTTCAAAGTCTTGTGCAGTCATCATTGTTATGTCTGAGGCGACGTCCTCCTCCTCTCCCTCCTGATAACGGTCCCTGAGTGTCTGCAGGGTTAACATGTCTAGAAAGTAAGAAGAGTCTATGTCAAACTGTGAACGACTTAACTAACTGTATTGTGGAGAGTGTCTGCCGTGTCAACATGTCTAGAAATTAAGAAGAGTCTATGTCAAACTGTGAACGACTTAACTAACTGTATTGTAAAATTTGAAATGAAAGCAAAATATGAACTGCAGCATCTTGAAAGTTTGTGTTCACTACTTTGAAGTGTTTCAAGCTAAATTTTAATCTTTTCCCCCAAATATTGGCACAAAAGACTAACCGAACATGGCCTCCGGATTATCTTCGGGTCTATTGTATTGGTGCATGGTAGCTTCGTCTAGAGATTGCTGCAACAACGACTCCATGCTGTTGCTGTCGGCCAGGGAGCTCCGACTGGACAAAGATGTATGCAACAAACTAAATATAGAAAGAAAAATGAATTCATTACTCACATCGTATACAAACATATGTTAGAACCTAGCAAAATCTTTTGACCAGGTAATTTAATCTAGCTGTCAAAAAAAATAAGATGAACATGCTGAATACATTAAATGACTCGTGTGAATTTGAATAAGACTGGGTTTATTCACGAAGCAAAATCAAAACATAAACATACTCAGCGCATTTGTATAGATTTATTTAGTCATAAACTTGAGGGACATTTTACACCAATTCATTTCGTCATCAAGACTTCACTTTATTTTATTTTATCTTACTCATAAAATACATATACATGTATATAGATTCAAAACTATTTTGGAACTGTCCTCAAATGAAGAGCAAGTTGCAAAAGTCGAGAGCTGATGGAAAAGGTGATAAATAAACAGAGGGTTTGAAAACCGCTAGAAAACACGACAATTGCACTGACATTCAGGTAAGTTGATTGCCTGTAAAACCTCATATTTTATAATTTTGCGTAGGTACACATTCCGAAATAAAGTCCAAATAGAATTAAATATCGTGTAAAATTTAATAATTATTGTACAGATAATTTATCTTTTGATTTTATTTTTCATGTCTTTGTGTTTACCAAATTTATGTTCCGTAAAATTGGGCATTACCCTTAAATACTTCATAGTGAATAACAAATATGCTCATTTAATTTTATTACGCCTAAATTAAATTGTACCCTGGTCGGCCTCTTTATACATTAGAAATGCATTAAAAGGCATTTGCACGCGATAAATATCAACTTAAGGAAAAAGCGATTCATATGACAGAAAAATCCTTGATAAACATAAAAACGTATTGATATAAGAGTAAAGTTGATAAATCGACAGAGTTTAAATGACTATAGTTATGTGATTATTCATTCTTAAGGTATATATGTATTTTTTTCAAACTGAGGTTGAATTACACGTCTCTCATCTTGATAAAAAAAAAATCCCGGAGGTTTAATTGTTTAAAACTGGCAGGCTGGGATTATGTGCTGGTCTAGCAGTAGGAATGCGATTGATTGGAGATCACTATTCACCGATCCAGTGAATCACACCGAACTTTTAATGAAAAAGAATCTTGTCATTTTTCAGTGAGATTTAAATAAAGGACTCTCGAGAAGCCACAAAGGATTAGATTTGTCAGACAAGAACCTTTGGTCATCTTCCTTCCTCTAAACTCCAATTAAACAAGATAAAAACTAGAAATCATTCGCCCAGTAATACTGAAATTCCATTAGGAGTGCATAACATATAAACGAATTCAGTCTTCTAGATCTAGCTGAATGATTTTAATTGAAGAGAATTAACAATTTTACTACATGGGATTTACTTAGAGACACTAAGGAATTTTAGTTATACAGTAGGTTGGGTTTTATTAGTTTAGAAGAAGTTCCGATTGACCCTCTTGTGTGTAAACCACAAAGACAATGATTGCTTGAGCCTTCAGTCATTCACAAGCCCCGGGCAAATACACTTAACTCATATAGGATTGCTTACATTGAATATATTAGATATTCTAACGGCTCTTTTGTAGACAAAACAAATATTGATTTCAAAGACATTTCAAACTGGCTACTTTCGGTATGCCTTCGCAAACATACGAACACTTAACCAAACATTAAATGGCTACAAATGAAAGTATAGAGTTGATTGGTTACTTTCTGTACATACACAAAGATTTCATACGTAATGATGCATAGTGGTCTGTACGCTGTGTTGTCTTAAAACCAAGAACAAATCATTCGCGCATATGGGCAATTCTATAAATTAGTTTACCTTACATGGGGTTTGATATGTATCTAAAATTATCAACTAGAGTGTCTGCCCTCCCTGCTGGTCGTCTTCAATTTTAATATACTGAAAATGACGCTAATGCCATTTAGCAAACTAACTTACTAGAGGGTATCTTCTGAGTCCCATCGCGTTCGGTCCTGATAGAGCGGAATGGGGGTATTCCTAGTTTCCGAAGCACATAGAAGCTGAAAGACGCGGGAAAGTGAGGGGGTACACATCCCAAACAAATCCCCGAGAGAAATACTATAATTCCGGTATCAAATGGTCCCTTAGATATCTCATACTCCAAGCACAGAATGTATTCAGTTCAAATTATATCCTCTTCACATCGCTCTTACACGGGTGATAACAATCCAAAGCAAACACGAACTGTGAAATTGACCAGCGGGACCACCCGTTAACGTGGGGACAACCATCAAGCAGGGGATTAAAAGCCACGGAAAGAACTTCAGGAAACGTGAAAAGACTGCTCCAACACCGTATATCTTTTAAATCACGGACAGTCATTTAAATTTAGATTGCTCGGGGATGTTTATTAATTCCTTTTTTGTGTGTGTGTGACTGATCTTTAATTATACACGTCAGTTAGTGTTGCACATCCAAAGGTTTGGGACCTTAATATGCATAAACGCAAATGAACGTCATTCCGTCCCAAAACCAAGCGTGTAATTTATGACCACGGAAATAGGCCAAACCGTTCGCCTTTATTATCTTAGACCAGCCTACTTTTTAAGTAAAAGGTAAATCTCATAATTCTGATGTGTGCATAATGTGTCTCTTCATATAGATTATATTATCTCGTGCAGTCTCAAAGACCAGGACTCCCATCATCGACATGCTTGTCATTCCTCGAGGGCCAAGCTGATGTACGAGCAGCTTAATCATAAGTGAAGCTTATTTACATTTAAAATGCAATAAAATTAAAATGTTAAAATGAAGAAGCGTTGCGGTATTATTTACATCTTTGATATTTTTAAAGCAGAAACAATACAACCGACAAAATTCAAAAAGGTAGAAGTGGTGTTTTTGGTTTGTTTGGTGTGTGTGTGTGGGGGGGGGGGGGGTGGGGGGGGGGCGTCCCAGTCGAGAATTCTCACTCAAGTAGAGACGTCACGAGCTGTAGGTGAAGGTAAATTCGTGTACGTTTAAAAGTTACCTTATAAACTAAAAAAAAATGAACAGAACAAATATTACATGTATATATGAATTATGCAATGTCCCATACATTGACGGTTTGTTCTATTTGCGCTTTGCAACATTTCAAGCAGTCGATCAGCCGTGACTAATGCAATCTACGGACATTGTACAGGCTACAGTGCCTACAAACGACAGAATTTTACACTGCTCAATTTACCATGCATACAGTATGAGTTTGCTGAATACATTCGCGATTGAATTTCAATTGGTCGATAATCACGACAGGATGAATAGTGCATTATGGACATGCAAATACATACAGCATCGTAACAAAATTAACATTTCTTGAAACTATATCCTTCCAGCACACATGCCTTTCGTAAAATCGATTATTGGTGTTACCTAAATACTGGAGGAACAGTGCTTGATTATGAAGTAAAATACGTACAGATTGGAGATCGATTTTCGGTTATTTAGTGCCACATCCTTGGTCTGTGTAAACAGTTTTTATCCCCGGTCCTCTCCCTGAGAGCCGGCATGTTTGAGCATAGTAGCTGCACAAGGAAACGATATTCCTTCTGTAAGAAACATTTGTATGCTTTACCTGCAGTCATTGTACGCGAGGAATATTGTCATTATTGCACACAATAACGATGGAAGCTTTAACTGTAAATCAGACAGATCGATACAACAGGTCGTGGCACGGAGCCATTGTTATCCCGGGTAGCATTTCATTATGTGTACATTTATATAAAAAAAAAGATTTAATTTAATCATGGAAAAATAAAGGAAATTTATATCTACTGGAATCTAGCTTTTGTTGACGATCAATATGTCCGAGACTGGGACCTTTGTGGGTTAGGTCTCTGTGATTTATCTGTTAAAGCTTTACAAATGCTAATTGTTTACTTAGTAAGTTACACTGGTATAAAAACAGTCTTTAATCCAATTAAATTCCTAACGTCAGATTTGCCATTATAAATTGGTTTCTAATTCCCTTGCTACTGTAAGTAATAAGTAAAGTAAACAAAGATTTAAATGCGAACAATCCTAGCTATGATCTGAATGTGTGAAGTATCTTTGAAAAACTCTGTGGTTTTAGTATTTACCTGTTGCCCTTTTCAAAATGATCAGTGTCTTCAAAGACGTCCGCTCTACCTACAGGATGATTTCTATTGCGTCGGTGTTATCTCCAATGACAAAACCAAGTCACTAACTGTCCCTTCATGATAATAAACACTATGTACAAATTATTTGCAATAAATCTAGCCCTGAACAAAAAATCCTGCAAAAACATTATGTATGCTATCAAAGAATATTTAAATGTTTGCGAAACCTTCGAGAAAAACTATTTTTGTTTTTAGCAGGTGCATCGATGCCGTAAAAAGGCCGTGGACAACCCTGTTTGTCTCCGACCAGTGAGTAAAACACACATTCGTATTACCTTAATCGGATTCTCCCTTCACAGATAATCCAGACTTTGTATGGGCGGTGTCCTTATTTTTTGTCTGTGAACACTAAAAGCAGTCCCTGCCGCTGGTACTATCTGAATTTTGAGATAGCTTTCCGTGTTGCAGCAATGAATAGCTTGACACGGCAGTTTAACCATCTACACATAAATAGCCCAGCAATAAGTAATTGGACGCTTCAATAAGCATCATTTCCCCCATCTTGTCAAATAACGTGTTGGCGTCACAGTTCACTAATTTACTGCAGTTAGCTTTCCCATGCGAATCATACTGCGGTGTTACAATTTGCTTTTCATTCTTTCCTTTAAAGCAATTTGATATTGAATTCGATGGGGGCCTTGTGACAAAATTGTTCTAATTACACCCCATATTGTTGAGATGGCGCCACGATAAATTGCAATTGATGTCATTCAACTGTACAAATAACGAAAAAAAGTAATAAAAGTTTTGCGTCAGGAAGAATAGCAGACTGATGTTAAAATTTTGGAGGGCTAATAAGAGGTCTTGAAAAAGTGTCAGAATAAATTAAATTTCTCAAATGTCTTATATCAGTTATCAATATAAATTATACACTTAAACGAGAGAAAAAAATGTAGTGACGACATCGCTCGAGGCCAGTCCGGTGGTTTTGATCTTAATTCATTTTTCTCTCCTTCTCAGTAGTGAATTTCAAAATCATTTTGCCACATACTTTATTGCATACCATAGATTCCAAGTGATCTACCATTTAATTTTAAAGTGTGAAGAAGAAAACAACTGTCAAGAAAAATAGCAGTTTGCACAACTTGATAAAATGGTTGGCTGTGGAATAATTTAATCCAACTTAAATTGTTCGAAGTTGCTAAGCTTTTTCGGTGAACACCAACAATGTGTAGCAATCAACAATCATGTACGTAACTAAATAAAGTAGCCATGTCATATAAAACAACAAGTGTTTTACTTTCGCCAGTTTATTCATTTTAATAAATCCTAAGAATTACAGAGTCTAAAACTCTTAAAAGATTCAAAATTTTGACAGGAATAAATTGTTGATAATGATTGATAGCATTCAATACTACTTCAATATTCTTTTCAGCCTGGGAAACAGCGAAATCGCATTTCGTGAAGTAATTTTTTTCACTTCCTGAGGAGGTAAGTTTTTAACTTTGGCAATGTAGTCACAGGAAATTTGTATATTTGATGGTTCATTTCGTTCTCCTTTTACAGGACCTAACCCCGGACAATCAGTCTCTAAAACCATGTTCTCTATGGGCAATTGCTTTACAAGTTTCATCTGCTCACTCCGTACGATGGAAGGCGGGATCGAGAAGAAGTAACCCTCTTTAACACCTTCCATTGCTGTGCTGGGTCGCCCATCAAAAGCATGCAGTAGAACGTTTCTTGCACCGAACTCTTTCAGAGCAGTTATCGTTGGTTTTCCAGCAGATCGGGAATGTACGTTTAATGGTAGATTATGTTTGTTTGCCAAGTCAACCTGAGCTTTCAGCACGCTTCTCTGGGAATCCTTCAGACTAGTTTCAGGCGTAATGCGTGGCTGGAAATCCAAACCCACCTCCCCAATGGCACATATTTTGTCAGCATATTTTTCTATCTCCGCTACAACTTCATCCAAATCGCTTTGAGTGACACATCGCTGTTCCCCATTAGAATCTTTCTGAACGGGATGAATACCTAAACACGGGGCCAATATGTCGGGATACTGATCGCATAACCGCAAAACTAATGGGAAGTCCGAAGGTGTTACAGTGCATACCAATGCAGCAATCACACCGGATCTCCTTGCATTGTCCACAACATTTTGGATGTCATGTTCGAACATAGAGTCTGCGAGATGTGTATGACAGTCAATAAATCCTTCTTGATCAAAATCCATCGTATCTCGTCCATTCAATAGCAATGTTGGTCAATTAAATCACACTGTCGGATGACTGTGTTACGATGAGAAAATCATTACCGGATATCGTATCTTTGAGCTAAATTTAAAACCTCCGACATAGATTTATAGGGCACGATAGATTCCGGTATGTGCAAAGACAGACATTTGTGAGTTATTGTTTACTTATTTGTTTTTTGTGTATTATTTTTTACGTCTGTAGATTTATCTATTGTACAGGCATGTAGCATCCACAGGGGCTAAGGCCGTTTTAGGCCCGAACTCTGTGATACCATGAATATATATATATTTATGGTATCACAGTGTTCGGGCCCAAAATGGCCTTAACCCCTGTGATAGCATCGTGTGGGAGCGGGGCAGCCGACGGTATTTAAGTTGACTTCATAGTTGTCTAGAATTCTTGACAAACAACCCCTTTTTTTGTCCATCCTTCAAATCCTAGATCTGGGTTTGGGGGTGGGGTCGTCTTTCACAACATATTTGTTAAATTCATCAGTTCACGCAAACAATTTACCATTCGATACTACTACAAAACAGTGGAAGGCCAGTGACATAATATCTCTTACTTTGCATATGAAAATAACTAACTTTTGTCAAAAAAAAAAAGGGTGACAGCTCCCCTCCCTGATTCTACGTGTCTGATCTATCGCACTTGTAATACACACAGAGATAATAAAATGTCTAATAATACTGCATAAGATATAGCAATAAGATTTCAAATTTCAAAAAATATTACAAACATTAATTACATTCAATCAAATGGCTTTTCTGGAACATAGTCAGCAGAGACCTTGCTGGTGTTAAATCACCATGATACAAGGAGAATTTGAAAAACGTGTCATCCGAACTAAAAATAGGACACACAAATAGAAAATGATATTCATCTTCTGCAACATTAAGTCATTTTTACCATATCTTTCCTGTCTAGGAATAATTGGCTTGTCAATTTCAATGGATTTGCCAATTTCAATGCTTACAAGCACTTAATAATCGATGGGAACACTGTTTTTATCAGCAATGGAAAACTTCAGGTAGGCCCATGGTTGAATAAATTCATATTATTTATCGAAGTACATAAAATGATACCATTTCACAAACTGTATATTTCCAGGTACTTTTTCACTGATATAAGCTTGTTTGCCATGGTGCTTATATACATTTCTTATCAGTAGTTCATCTTCAATAAAGGCATTTTGTAATAGAATATTCTTATTTTTCTTAGATGAGGCAAGCTCAAGCAATCTTTCATAATATTCAAACATAGTTCTATATTCACTTGCAAAAACACTAGACTGAAGCTATCAGCCACTAATATAGAAGCTGGCAGCCAATAAGAAAGTTCATCAAAGTACTGCTAGTACTCAGACGGAATACTAAAACGTAACACATAATAAATCAAAATTGATAATTTTTCGAAGAAAACTACGTACTTCGAGTCGTCCAGTCAGATCATAGAGGATTTTTAGAATATCAAATGTTGCGTCTTTTCTGTAGACTGATCAACGTCTGATACCTGTTATACTTCCTGTGAAACGCTATGGTAAAACTAGCTGCAGAACTGTAGCTCTCTGAAAAAATATATGTTCCGTCAAAATATTTTTTTTCAGAGAGCTACAGTTCTGCAACTATGGTAAACCAAGCTTTTCTGAACAATTTTCCATAGTGATGCTTTAACTTTCCTTTATTCTTTCAAAATAATACCCAAATTATTAATGAGTCATTAACAATAATCAATAATGTCATCATTGCAAAAAAAAATTGCATAATGTACTTTTCGTGTATTCGAGAGAAAAACTCATGACATCTCATCAAGTTAAGAATGAAAAATAGACGAGGGTATGAACTGTGACGCTTCACGCCGGCGGACTTCATGAAGCGCGTTATTACTTCATAAAGAGCGCTAACGTGAAGTGATGCAGTTCACGACTATACCCTCATGTATTTTCAAAAATAAAATTTATTTCTTATATTTATAATTTACTTTCATTTCTGTCGAAATTCCCAGTCATTAGAATAGATGTACATCATCATTCATACGCGCATTGTTTACAACTGCATCGTGCTCATGAAGAAATGGCTATCATTTCGATTCGTAAAGATGCCAAAGGCAAAAACATTGGAAATGTGAATATTTTTACTAATACATCAGGCGCGAATCCAAAGGAGACCATGTAGAATCCCACGTGATAGTTGACAAAATACTGACTTGTGACAATTTTGATGATATCAATTTTTTTTTTTAAAAATCAAATTGAATAAGTTCGGTCTATCTGGGGAAATTGTTATAGGGGTTTCTAGAAAATAATGCTGGGTGTGAGTCTGTATTGCGCAGTGGACATTTCTGGAAACTATATGCAAAAAAGAGGGGGGGGGGCAGGAGGATCCACCTTACCCTTCTTTCTCTCATTATCCCTGTTCTTTCTCTCTCCTCCTCTCACCCTTTCTTTATCCTCTCCCATCACTTTCTCCCTCTCACGTTGACCCTAACTGTACCTGTTAAAATGAAGATTTTTGTACTACGTGAATATAAAATATAATGCATGTAATTTGACATTTTAAGGTACGACTGTTCACGGATTTATCATCCTCAACACCCATCCCTTCTCAAGACCAAAAGTTACAATAATAGAAACGAGAGTATACCAGGATGAGCAGCATCCCCTCTCAAGAACAAACTACAATAATAGAAACAAGAGGTCATCAGGGTGTGACCATCGTCCTCTCTCAAGAACAAACTACAATAATAGAAACAAGAGGTCATCGGGGTGTGACCATCGTCCTCTCTCAAGAACAAACTACAATAATAGAAACAAGAGGTCATCAGGGTGTGATCATCGTCCTCTCTCAAGAACAAACAGTGACTACAGTGATCAGGGTGTGTCCACCAGGGGTTTTTTTTGTGTGTGTGTTGCGCTCTGTACGTCAAATGTCCAAATAATAACTTTTATTTTAGTGGTAAGACTAAACGGATATTAATTTATACATACAGAAGCATTGTGAATTTGTGGCATGCACAAAGCTAAAACTAGGAAATATTCAGATCTGTAAATTCCTTGGCTACTTTGGTTTTCCCTTCTTTCGCACTTTTTTCAATCTCTCTTTATTCTTTCCACTAATGATACTCTTAAAATAGGAAATAAATCTGAATCCATTGACAAAAATCAAAACGAGCGATTTGGCAAAATTAATAGTAGACTGCAGAAAGTCACATACCTTTAAGTCCAACGCCCGTAATCCTAGAAATGCCTTAGAAATGTTTATGACATTTCGCAAAAAACGAGACCCCGTGTCACAGCAGGTGTGGGACGATAAAGACCCCTCCCTGCTCAAAGGCCGTAAGCGCCGAGCGTAGGCCTACATTTTGCAGCCCTTCACCGGTAATGGTGACGTCTCCATATGAGTAAAAAATTCTCGAGAGGGGCGTTAAACAATATTCAATCAATTAAAGAAAATTATCAAAGGTGAAAGATATATGTACCAACAATTTACACAGTTTAACAAAATATTGCAATTATGGTTTTAAAAAAAATTTCAGAACACTTTTTTTAAAAACACGTAAGGGACTTGAAACCATGATCTACAAATCGACAATCTAATTATGCCTCTAAGCAAGGTTTGATCCACCCGGGGAACCAAAGTTTAAAGGGCAAGGATATATATGCCTGACTATAGTCAGTCATTATTACGCGGTACTACCTAGCGTACATCCATACACAAATGTACCAAGGCAGACATTATAGAGTCCTCCAGATAAACATTTCTGTAAGTTTGGGGACAGGTTTATATCGTTATTAATTTCACTTCCTGTGGAGTCAGCCCTTTAATGTTGACGGTGTTTTCACAAGATATTTGTACATAGGGTAATTCATTTCGAGCTCTGCTTTCACAGGACTTAATGCTGTCAGTTTTCAATAATAAAAAAATCAGGCACTGTAGGAGGTTGTTTGGCAAGTTTCACTTTCTGACGGTGGAATAGAAAAGAAATACTCATCTGTTATACCTTCCATTGCAAGTGCTAGGTCACCCATCAAAAGCATGTGAAAGAACGCTACTGGCATCAAATCATTTCAAAGCAGGTATTGTTCTACCGGCAGACCTTGCATGTATACACAAATGTTTATCATACTCCACTCAAGCCTTTACAACACATATCTTTGGATGCCCACTTATTCTGCATCTGGGATAATTGAGGTCGAAAGTCTAAGCCCACTTCCCCAATAACACTGGTATTATTAGCTTGTTTCTCAATACCTGACAAGGTCATATCCAAATCATGTTGAGTAATGCGCCATTGTTCAACACCATCTGAACATTGAATGGGATGACTGTTTAAATAAAACAAGAACTTCTCAGAAAGGCGTAGTACGTCGATGATATTAGACTGTGGTTTAGTACATACCAAAGAATCACCAACACGTTCACAATATTTTTTTATAACTTGATCTACGACATTTTGGATGTAAGATGTGTGTGGCAATCAATAAAACCACTGGGTTCGTGTTGCATCTTTTAATATTACTTTTGAATTGGATCCTTGATAAAAATGAGATTTCCATGTCATATCTTACTAATGAAGTGCAAACTACGTAAGTGTATATCGAAAATTGCATTTAAGTAGGTAATGGAATTCCGGTATACTTACGGGTGATTATTTTGAAACCCCTATTGTCAGCTCCAGATAATCGTCTAGGACTGGTCATGTCAGGATAGGATAGAATTTCATCTGTAGCTTTATCAGTCAAGTGTTATCAATAACCACCACCACTCCCCACCCCTGGGGGAAGCTGCTCACGAACATTTTGGCTAGAGATGATGCCTATGTTAATGATATACATGTATATTCTAAAAGATTTGATACCCTAAGAGTTTTTTCAGTTAGTCAAAACTGGTGGTTTTAAACTGTTCCAAGTCCCATGGGGATCCGGGCTAGAGGAGGTCCTCAGTATCCCTTGCTTGTCGTAAGAGTCAACTAAATGGGGCGGTCCTTCGGATGAGACCTCAAAAACCGAGGTCCCGTTTCACAGCAGGTATGGTACGATAAAGATTCCTCCCTGCTCAAAAGCTGTAAGCGCCAAGCATAGGCCTAAATTTTGCAGCCCTTCACCGTCAGTGGTGACGTCTTCATACGAGTAAAAGATTCTCGAGCGGGACGCTAACTAATATTCAATCAATCAAAAACTGTTCCAGATTTACACAGTAATCAATTTTTATGATCCTTATTTTCCAATAAGTTCATGGGATGGAGAGAGGGGGAAATAGATATAATCTTGTACATCGTACACGTCTATATGCCAAAATGGGTGACCTGAATCTCAGTATTTGGCTTTCCATGTACGGACATTCAGAATTTGTTGGCATGATCAAAATGTAATTCGACTACAGGTATACGTTCAGTATGAATAGTGCAGAGTCTGTACTAAATTCATAATGGTTTTGGAGGCCTAGTTCTGTCATTGTCAAAGGGAAGTTGACACCGATGAGGACGCATACATGTATATACTTTTGCAGTGTGGAAGCTTGCCAGTGTTTTCGGCACAATGTACTCGATTGTCTGAATTATGTAACAGCACTCGCTCATTGGTCTATTTTGCATTGTCTATAAATTCATGTTCATGCAGTTTGAATTATGGCTCTGAATTCTTTTTCTATATTCAGCAAATAGATAAGTGAGTCACACAAACCTATCATTGGGTCAAATGCTGTCTGACTTGTTTCATACTGATTGTTAGGTCATTCTTGGCACACTGATTTTGACTATGGATAACCCTTTTTCTGATGAAGATAAAGGGATCACGGCGGGTGATAACGGTCGACAGGGGATGCTTATTCCTCCTAGACACGATCCCATCTCTGGTATATCCAGGGATCCGTGTTTGCCCAACTATTTCTCTTGTATTGCTTACAGGAGCTATGAGATTGATCAATGTTCGTTATTTTCACCTTTCACTTGACAAGACGTTGATACTAGTATACAGGAAAAAGATGGGTCAAGGACTGGATGATCCTTGAGGTGTTCCACAAAAAGCAAAGAATTGATCAGTGATCCTCGAGGTGTTCCTCATGTAAGAGCTGAGAAATGAGTGATCCTCGAGGTGTTAGGCCATTCTTGGTACACTGATTTTGACTATGGATAACTCTGTTCACATGATCAAGATATAGGGCTCACAGCGGGTGTGACTAGTCAACAGGGGATGTTTACCCCTCCTAGGCACCTGATCCCACCTCTGGTATATCCAGGGGTCCATGTTTGCCCAACTATCTATTTTGTGTACAGGGTCCGTGTTTGCCCAACTCTCTATTTTGTATTGCTTATATGAGTTATGAGATTGATCAATGTTCGTTATCTTCACCTTTCATACGACCAATAGGTGTCTTGTTTTTCACCTTTCTCCATCTTTCTAACTGGTGTCAATAACATGTATGTATCTATATAAGTTTATTAAAGATCAGAAACATACAGTAATATATGTCAGTATGGGAACAGAAATCTCTGTGCATTAAACTTTGTAAGTTCAGACTGTTCCATTCATGTCTTCCTGAGTTCATTTTTGTACAAAATTTTCAAGGGTCCCCTTTGCTGTGAACATCATGTTTCAGTAAGGTTGTGTCCATAAAACTTTGTATTGGCAACAGCAGAGTGAAATGTTGATCCTTTTTTCATCTTGATTGCTGGAATCCCAAGAAGTGGATAAGACTGGATTCTCCTCTTCCATTCTATGTCCATTGTTAGTCCTGGAATCTGAAGCTATCACTGACCACTTTCCACAAATTGTTCTGGGAGGTTAACATGAAGTTTTGGTGAAAGGTCTTGGGTTTTCTGTTCTGATACTTGACAGTCCCATAGGTCTTCACAATGATTGAAAACTGGCCCCCTGACACCTTATCTGTAACAGTTAAATATAAATTCAACTCGTTAATGAATAAAAATGAACTGTCTGAATATAAATGTGTAATGTGCATAATATGCACATATTACTTTTTAAGGTAAATCAATAAATCAAATATAGAATACAGAGTAGGGCGTAGTTATCTAAACACTTGGTATCTTAAAGAAAGAGGCAGAGTTGGGTGTTATGGGCAGTGTGCAAAACAAAAGAATTTAAAACCTCATGTAAGCTTTAACATAAACATACACAGTTAAACTTCGGTATCTGGAACACTGATATCTCGAATATCATGGATATGTCGAAGTGATTCAGAAATATCAACCACTTCTTCTTAAAAGCATTTTACCATCGGTATCTTGAATCCTAGGATATCTCTAAGCTTTTCTTGGTCCCATCGTGTTGAAGATAATGAGGTTTGACTGTATATGAAATTTATAGATAACAATAAAAGAAGTGGTTTTAGTGGTTTTTAAAAGTCTGAAAAATAAAGGAATTATGGGATAGGGGGTATTTCACCTTTCCATTGGATTTTGCCAAGACATGACATTTTCCTATAATTCTGCACAACATACATGTATATGCAAGAAATCTATTACAATGTATACAAGTTTTGTCATTTTAATACCAGTGGTTCAGAAGAAGATGACTTAAATCAACCCCTCCAAATTCATTATTTGACGTAACTTTCTCTTCCTTCAAGGGGACAAGGTCCTTCATTTACATCAACTGAACCTTATGCTCATCCAAAACTCTTTTACGAATATTGGAATATGTAAAAAAAAAAAAAAAAATAAAAATAAAAAATAAAAAAAGAGTACCGCCAACAGTACATAATACGCCCGTGAAGAGCTAATATAGTGTGTTTTCTTACACCATGATTTGTAGAACTTGCCTTCAAGTAGTATCAGCAATCATCAGGGTGTGACATACTTTCTTTGCATCAAAAACACAAGACCAATCATGTACTCTCTATCTAATATTTTCACTTGGCTTAAAATGTATGTGTACCAAGTTTAATGGTCTTTGCCCCAATGAATCAGTCTGCATCCTGTTACTATGACCTTGACCTTTGAAAACAATAGGCATCCTCCACTTGGCATAAAGTCTATGTGTACAAAGTTTGACAGTCCTAGCCCTTGACCTTGAAAAAGTAATAGGCATCTTCCTCTCATCATGATGATCAAAGGTACTTAGTTGCAATATCCTGGAGCTTATGGTTGAGTTTGTATTCTGCCTACAAGGTTTTCCTACTAAGTAATACTACAACCTTGACCTTTGACTTCTAACTTTGAAAAACAATAGGCATCTTCCTCTCATCATGGTGATCAAATATACCAAGTTGAAATGTTCAAGGGTTTCCTACTAGGTTTTCCTGCTAAGTGATACTATGACCTTGACCTTGAAAAAGAATAGGCATCTTCCTCTCATCATTGTGATCAAATGTACCAAGTTGTAAAATCCTAGAGTTTACGGTTTCGTCTGTATCCTGCCCAGAAGGTCCAGACACCATACCATAATATGTCCAGTCTTCGACGGGCGTATAAAAATAAATAAGAAATGTAGGCAGAAGGAAAGGCAATATATGATGACAAGCAAACCAGTTTACTGTTTGCACTATTCTTACATTTGTGCTGAAGCTTGGATGCTTAATTTTGAAGACACATGTACTTCTTATTCAATTACCTGAGAGTGGCTGACAGTCTAAGGACTCCATTCTGTGTTCTGAGACAGGCAGTCCTTCCAGGTATTTCTGAATGTTATCTAGTCCAGACAGGCCATTACCATTCCAAACCATTGTCGCTGTGTCCAGATACAGCTTATGTAACACCTGTAATCAGTCACAAGATATGGCTTATGTCACACCTGTAATTAGTCACAAGATACAGCTGATGTAACACCTGTAATCAGTCACAAGATATGGCTTATGTAACACCTGTAATCAGTCACAAGATATGGCTTATGTAACACCTGTAATCAGTCACAAGATATGGCTTATGTAACACCTGTAATCAGTCACAAGATATGGCTTATGTCACACCTGTAATTAGTCATAAGATACGGCTTATGTCACACCTGTAATCAGTCGCAAGATATGGCTGATGTCACACCTGTAATCAGTCACAAGATATGGCTTATATAACACCTGTAATCAGTCATAAGATACAGCTTATGTAACACCTGTAATTAGTCACAAGATATGGCTTATGTAACACCTGTAATCAGTCACATGATACAGCTTATGTAATATCTGTAATTAGTCACATGATACAGCTTATGTAACATCTGTAATTAGTCACATGATATGGCTTATGTAACACCTGTAATTAGTCACATGATATGGCTTATTTAACACCTGTAATCAGTCACACGATAACAGCTTATGTAACACCTGTAATTAGTCAATAGATAAGGCTTATGTAACATCTGTAATTAGTCAATAGATATTGCTTATGTAACACCTGTAATCAGTCACAAGATACAGCTTATGTAACACCTGTAATCAGTCACAAGATATGGCTTATGTAACACCTGTAATCAGTCACAAGATATGGCTTATGTAACACCTGTAATCAGTCACAAGATATGGCTTATGTAACACCTGTAATCAGTCACAAGATATGGCTTATGTAACACTTGTAATCAGTCACACGATACAGCTTATGTAACACCTGTAATTAGTCACATGATACAGCTTATGTAACACCTGTAATTAGTCACAAGATATGGCTTATGTAACACCTGTAATCAGTCACACGATACAGCTTATGTAACACCTGTAATTAGTCACATGATATTGCTTATGTAACACCTGTAATCAGTCACACGATACAGCTTATGTAACACCTATTTTGATTTCCATCAGCGTTTTTATGACATTTCTTTTTGTCATTACCCTGATGACACAATATTGAATAATACAAACTTTAATCAATGTAATTTAATTTACATGTCATGAAATTGTATACATTGCAAAATAGCACACATCACATTGGGATACATGTATTTAAATTTGGTAGATTCCCAGTTCAAACATTTCAGCACTATCAATCAAGTATTGATAGTTCTGTAGCCCTTCAAAAAATGAACAATGGAGTTTAAATTTCACAGCTCCACTGACCACCAATTTTGCTGCATTTTCTGCACCAATGAACACCGCACCGTCACAAATTTCATAAAATCACTCATTCTCTCTGTCTGCAAAATCATTAGGACGACAGTTAGCACATTATATTGTGTTTGAAAACTCATATTGCAAAAACTGGTTCATGTACCATCTTATTTGTACCAGAAGTATCGAGGGCTATCAGAACTTCAAAATCACATGACTGCAATGTATAAATTCCGAATAAAATGATATTCTAATATTAACTAAAAACACGCCTATTAATGTAGCACATGTCATATTGTGCAATGAGTGATCAATGAATGATATTAGTTAATCAGTATACATAATGAGTGATAAATGAATGATATTAGTTAATCAGTATACATAATGAGTGATAAATGAATGATATTAGTTAATCAGTATGCATACATGCTTAGAACAATTATGTCACTAATTATGGATTTATACTTTTTAGGAACAGCAATAACAATTTGACTGTTTAATACAAACTGAACAAAAAGGCAAAAAAACCACCACAACTGATTTGAATGCATGAAATTTACAACATTGAATATAAAATACATTGAATATCATCAAAAATAAAAATAAATCAATATATGTATCACAGACAAATCTTTAAAATCACCCATTAATATGGATATGTATACATTCTAAAATAATTAATAATTTGCACAGGAACATTGATTGATTGATTGATGATATCAAACAAAAGTGACAACTACTAAAAGACTATAACTCTTGTAACAACACTATATCAACATGTGCTTTGGCAATGTGTCCCTCATTCAGTAACTCCTGTAGCTTTTTGTGAATATTCAACCCCAACAGTCCTCTTAGACGGTTACAACAAATGTCTCGTAGTGAGCATGCACTGTAGTACAGTTCCTCAGCTTTCTTCTTCTGAATGGTGATGTCATTCATTGAGTCATCTAGTTTTGCTAAGCATTCCTCAAACTCATCAACATCAGGATAAATTGCCCACTTCAGTAGCAACAAGAAAATGTCTGCAGCTTTGTAGCTCAAGTAGTTGATGGGAAACATCACCCGGAGAGA
Source organism: Ostrea edulis (assembly GCF_947568905.1). Classification (NCBI taxonomy): domain Eukaryota; kingdom Metazoa; phylum Mollusca; class Bivalvia; order Ostreida; family Ostreidae; genus Ostrea; species Ostrea edulis. Next base: position 100,738,303 of record NC_079165.1, on the reverse strand, counting down.
TTCTGATGGATAATTCAGTTTTAGGAATAGTTTGACCAACTCCAGGTTCTCTTTCCTGGCAGCCATTGTTAACAGGTTTCTTCCTCTCAGACTATTCTCCAAAATGTCACTTCCTGTCTGAAGCAAAAGTTTACACATCTTCACATTCTCATTTGACACAGCAATACCCAAGATGCTTAGCTTCTCTTTCATGATACTGTTCTGTTCCTTTGGTAGATAGTTCACATCTGCCCCATAGGAGAGCAGTTGGGAAACAATCTTGGTATTGTTTTCATGAACTGCAATAACAAGAGGAGTCAAGCCTGCATTGTCAGCTACATTTGGATTAGCTCTTCCTTCCAGAAGATGTACAACACTCAGATCATCATTCTTTGATACTGTGATGTGCAAGGGACTTCTTCCATTGGCATTTATTTCATTGACTTGTGTACCAGCCTTAACGAGAACTTTCACAACCTCTGAACTTATCTTCATACGAGCTACTGCAGTAAAAAGTGGTGTACAGCCTTTGGAGTCTTTAGCATTCACCTGAGCTCCAGCACTTATCAGAAGTTCACATAAAGCAGGGTCCCACTTCTCGGCAGCCATGTGGAGAGGAGTGGTTTTAGAATGCTCAGGAAAGAGATTTACATCACACCCATATTCTATCAAAGATTTAACAATCTTCAAATATCTCCCTTTAAATGCCGTCTCATAGCGAAAAATTGCTCTCATCAAAGGAGTAATGCCGTGGTTGTTTTGGAGATTTTTGGAAAAGTGATTATTATTTAAGAAGCTGAGGACAGCTTGACTGTTTCCATGTTTACAGGCGATATGCATGGCAGAATCACCAGATTTGTTTTCGAGACAAAGATTGGCCCCTAACATAAGCATTCCCTCTATAAGGTCAGTGTGCCCCTTTTCAGCAGTAATGTGTAATGCTGTGCCCCCTACATGATGTGATGGAATGTAAGGCTCAGTGAATATGTAATTGACATCCAAACCATCAATAAGAACACAGTCTTCTATTTTAGACAGGTCCCTCTTTACTGCTGCCATATAAAATTTCCTTACGATATCCGGAGATTCTACCATCATGCCGCTGTGTTATTACAGATGTATTGGCGACAAGATTTAGCTTTTGGTCAGTAATTCCTGCCAAAATCAAAGATATTTAGTAAATGCTAACATCAAAAGAAGTGACATTTCATTTAGTGTACGTGGAGATGCTTTTTTTTTTTTTTATACATTTTTTAGCATTATCCACACACCAGACATTGACTTTAATATCTTTCTATTGGTCAAGGTCATAATTCAAGTTTTTTATACAGTAATTAGACTCAAAGGTTCTTGGGTCAAACATGGAGGAAATTCAAATGATGGAGAAAAAAACCCAACTCTACTCTAAACAAATTTTTTCTTCTACTTTTCTGAACTTTTAAAGTGACCTTAAGTACAATGACCATGCAACAGAATTGAGATATATGTACGACTTAAATCACATATGTAATTTCCATTGGGGAAATTCTACTTTTATATAAATTAAATCTCAATTGTTGACTACTTTACATTCACGATATCCTAGACCCAAGCACTGATGGCTTGATTAACTTCATTAAGAAACAACTTCTTTTGATTATCTAAAACCAGCTACTTTTGTTTCAAATAACTGAATTGCAATACGAGGTTGCCCCTGGCTGACCATCTGGAAAAGATACATACAATGTCCTTTTCCCAAAATGAATCTGGCATGTCCTGAGATTTCAACCAAACTGAAAGGTTCTGCATGATGCAATATAAGAATTCTAGAAACAGACGAGGGCCTGTTTGTCACCACTAACGGGCTGTAATAACTACAGAGTTCTGGATTTACTTACATGTCTTTTTTTATCATAGGTTTCATAATACAGCTTGGCAAACTGTTCCCCAGCTTCAGTTGCCTGGTCTATTTTGGCAGCTAGATCCTGTCAAAATGATCATAACACACAATTACAAACATCATATCAGAAATTATAAAACACTACGTCCCTGACCATGTAAAATTGTGGCAAAGTGAATGACCTCTGAACTTGATCCTTAACCTGTCATATTGTTTTTACCTTATAGGGGTGTCTTAACATGAAGGAACATGGGTGTTTAATTATGGAAGCAAAAATGTGATAATACCTGTTATTGAAAATTAAATCTGAAAATAGCAACTTTTAATTAACTCAGCTGTTACTCTACTGATATTCAATGAAGAGGTTTGGAGCATTATTTCCCACTTGGATTGGAACATTTGTTAGTGGTTCTTTCTAATTTAATAAAATGCACCAACATAAGATTTGTATTCTTAGTGGCAAGACCAACATTCTGATATATATAATAGCATATGGGTGCCAGACAATAAGCATGCCTCATACCACCTTGTCCCAATTTTCTGTAACTCGAACCAACACTTAACCATCTGGCTCCGTCTGTTTTGCAAACTCTACAGAACTGTTTTGCCTACTTGCCTCAAAAAACACTGTATACCAGTAATACACCTCACCCCATGGTTAAATTTACCTAGCAGTGTTATAAATTAGGTCTTGTTTTTTATTTTTACATTTACTTTGTTTTGACCAAATGGACTCATCACGCCAATCAATTTCTTGGCTGTTGAAATCTGCATTTCACTCTGTTTTATATTTCATACCAAATTCAGTATACCAAATCACCCCACCACCCCCACACCTTTTTCTGTTCTGGTTGAGGCTGTAAACCATTAAAGCTAAAGCAATTTGTAATTTAAAGGGGGAAAAAATGAGAACATCAAATGAATTAAGTTTATTATTGTATACATTGACCTAGAAAAATTATTTATAAGTGATCCCAAGGATTTAATCATTAAAACAACAGTGGAAATTACAAGCACACATCAAAGAAAATGCATTCAATAATAAATTTATATCAGTTTTTAAAACCATTCAAATATTTATGATTTTATGATAATATCAAAACTAACTTTTTAGGGCAAGTTTTCGAAATGTTGGAGTAAGCACACCAAAAATTGTATAAATTTATCGTTAATACATGACCAAGCTAAAATGAGATGAAAGTGTCAGCCTTTTGATTATATCGATTGTTTGATCTAAGTGTTGAATCTTTGTCATATGCTGTATTTATGAAAGGAGTGGTTAGACTGGAATCTAAATTTCAAGCATCTTCTTGCATTTGAAGTAAACAAATTTAACAAACTTGCATGCCTTGCTGGATGATTGTGCTTTTTATTAGATAAATGTTTAAGAAGAATCAGAGACATATATAACAGAGATTAGCAACTTTCCAAAATCTCGTATTATCTTGCAGTCCCATTTTTTGGGGTAAAACTGCATACTACATGTACATCTTAATAATGAAAGATATCAAGTTCAAACCGTTCAAATCCTATCATGAAAACATTCAAGAAACAATATTTTTTAGAAGAAGAAGTAAAATGAAATTGAAGTTTCAAAAGGTGACACATGACTCAAAGTCGGCAAAATTGGTGAGATTTCAGCATATAGTTATATTTTGTCTACTTTTTTGTTAATAGTACAGTCTTTTGCCCAGTTCTGGATCATGGCTAGTTCCGAATCCACTTTATAATTATTATTTAATTACAAATACTTAATTAATGAAGTGATTTCTTCTTAGAAAGGTAAATCACGTTCAAAATGAATACTGAGGAATACAGAACCGTTGTAATTTTTAACCAACCCAGGTTTATTACTTGTCACACTTCTTTAACACATTAGGACTTTGGCATTTTGGTCACTTACACGCTTGGAGAAAAATTGCGCTGGAGGGAAAAGTTGTCTGTAGTTAAAGAATAACCAAGTTTTCTGCACAAAAAATAAATGCATTTAATTGATACATCTTTAAGCAAATGCATCAATAAAAGATTTCTTCAGTGAGTGTATTATTGTAGTTGAGATGCCTTACCAAAGAGACACCATCAGTTTGTCCAATTCTGGATCCGTCGTGTCAACTATACTGTCATACGCGTCTTTATTTAAACTTTATTTCATTTGAATATGTCAACATATATATATACAATAAATAATATGCACAAAGGATTTGGAAACAAGTTGTAGCAACTTATATTAATCCGTTTTCTTGAATTAACTTTGAATGGTAAATGTACATATGTGTCTTGTTGAACAAGTTTAGTTTTAAAATTTGAGCAATATTTCAGTCCATATTAACAGCACTCTTGAATTTATAGAAGTAGTGTCAAATCTAATAAGCACATATTTTTTATAAACACAAGCTATTTTTTTTTTATTAACAAGGTGGATAATGCCCCCCCCCCCCCACCCCCCCCTCCTCTCCATAAATACATTTTAAAATTAGAGAATCGGGACAGTAAATATACTATGTATTGCATCTAGATTTACTTCTTCAAATTAATATTTAAAAAGTATACTTAGTTTATTAAATTCTAGCATATTAATGTATGCCTTTATTACAGACACAGAGAAAAATAATAATTAATGTTAATTAAGAAAATTTTGAATGCCGCAATTTTGGCTATGCCTAAATGTGAAGGTTTGAAGCTTTGAATATTGTTCAATATAACGTCAATAATGTAAAGATTGATTTAAACTAGTGTCTGATTTGATTTTATTTCTAGACAAACTAGGTATATCTTAAGCAAAATAAACATACACATGTACTAATATAAAGTTATGGACTGATTGAAAGTCGGATTGGGTCAGTCAATATTCGAATCTTCCTGCAGTCGTTTCAAACATCTCCGTGATTTGGAAATGGCAGTGTGATTTGGAACTGACCTTGAACATGGATATGGCAAATGCAAAGACCAGTGATATTTACAACGATTTTCAAATAATTTTATTTATTTTTCATTTGAGTAACTTCTGATCTTCTCACAAGACAATTAAAACCTTCCTCATCTTCTTGGATTATACCGCTAGCAATCGTTAAAGAGACACTACAGCTCATTTTGCGCAAAAATCATGAAATGACAATTTTCCTAACGCTTTCTCTATTTTTGTTACATTGTTGAAAGTATGAACTTTGCGAAAATAACACTTATCTAAATTTAAAAATTATCGTTTTAACGTAAAAATTAATACTTTTTGATGGCCTATACAAAAAATATCGAGTCTCCTCCTTTCAGTCTTCAGACGCATGCGCATAGACAGTAAACAGTGCAGCATGTCGTCCAGTGAGAGAAAGTGTAGTTGATAGATCTAGAATTTTGAAAGATTCTGTGAGAAAAGAGGTAAAAATAGAATGAGATAAAACTCATACGTGAAATAAAATTTACCTTGGTATCAGTTTGACTGTTGGAAAACAAAGAGCTCGGAGAAACCCATGTAACTCGGTGGCGGATCTAGGATTTCCGAAGGGGGTGTGAAAGTCAAAGATTAGCCACAGTAATCGGCCATTCTGGTGCAAAATTTGGATTTTCATTCACAATCTGTGGCGTAAAAAGGGAGGGGGATCCTGCCCCCCCCCCCCCCCCCTAAATCTGCCATTGAGACTAGCTGCGAAGACACTACTTTTAAAAGTAAGTGCTATTTTTATCTGAACACGACACGTGTTAGTTGTAAAAACATCGGTCAATGGGAACATGGAAGGGTTTCTGTTGAAAAAATTATTTATATAATTACTTATTTTAAGGAGCAGGGAATACTCTTATACTTGAAAGGTGAGTGTGGACCCCCTTGAAGGGGAATTTAAATAATTTCCTACACAACACCTTTGCTGTCATTCAAAACCACGTGATGTAAATAAGCATTCAAAAGTCCGAGTCAGAATGAAGAAACCTTTGAATTCCAAACGATCTTCAAAGCGCAGTTGAGAGTAAATTGATGCATCCCAATTGTTCAAAATTGTCAGTATCGATATGAATTTTATCATTTTATCAATACATGTTTTAAAAAACACTTTATTAAAATGTGGAAAATGAGCTGTAGTGTCTCTTTAATGAAAATGTGATCCGGAACTAGAAAAATTACTGTATATTTGTTGATCATCAAACCATTTTAAAACTTCTTATGTTTGATTCCCATTTATGATAGGAGTGAAATTAACTTAAATCAGCATCAATTTATCAAACCACTGAATAGGAATTATCAATGGAACCAGCTATGGAGCACCAAATTAACAAACTCAAATAATTGAAGATATCTTCAATTATTTAAAGATATCATCAATTCAATTATTGCTCTCTTTAATTGAATTAATGTGCGCATTAAATCAATTATTGCTCTCATCAATTGAATTAATGTGCGCATCAATTGAATTAATGAGAGCAATAATAGATTTGATGCGCGCATTAATTCAATTATTGCTCTCTTCAATTCAATAGATGAGAGCATCAATTTTGTAGAAATATTGCTCGCAATAATTAATTTAGAGCTCGGTATAAATAATTTGATGATCTCTTTAATTCAATTGAAGATATCTTTAATCATTTACAATACCTTTTGTATAAGGAATTAATGCACTCATCAATTCTTTTAAAGAGAGCAACAATTCAATTAAAGAGATCTTTAATCATATATAGTTGTTCTCTCTAAAAGAATCATTGCTCTCTTAATGCATGCATTAAATCAATTATTGCTCTCATCAAATGAATTAATGCGCGCATGAATTCAATTTTTGCTCTCATCAATTGATTTAATGCGCACATTATATCAATTATTGCTCTCTTCAACTGAATTGTAGCGCATCAATTCAATTGTTAATATCATTAATTCATTAAAAGAGATCATTAATTCAATTAAAGCACGCATCAATTCAGTTGAAGAATTAATGTTATCATCAATTCAATTAATGCGCATAATAATTCAGAATTGAAGATATCATTAAATATTTGAAGAGATCTTTAATTAAACTGTTGCGCGCATCAAATGAATTGACGATATCTTCAAATAATTGAAGATATCTTCTATTATTTGAGTTTATGTTAATTTGGCGCTCCATAACCATCACATATGCCGCCATTGGAGTTGCTTATCTCTGCAATATATGTCTCCAGAAAGAATCGTTTTGCAAGTTGTGGAAAGGGTCATTTTAAGCTCAGTGCTAATTCTAGAAAGAATATCATATATATATATACCAGTACAGAGTAGTTTAATCTTGGCTGAAATTCTGTTCGGCTGGATATTTGGACTGATGCTAATTTCTGTGGAAACACGGGGGTTATTTACATTTGGTCTTTCCTATCCCCAAACAAAGGAAATAGGAAAGATCAATATAAATAACCACCCTCGTCTCCACAGAAATAAGACTGAGTCACTGGAGGCTTCCAGCTGGGCCGAATCTCAGCCGACATTAAGAGTGGCGCATCATGCTGCACTGACTAAATATTTTAGGACTAGAAGTCTGACAGTCAGTTTGACATTGGCGAAACCTTAAACGATCAGTTTAAAAACAAATGAAATAAAGTTAAGACAAATTACAACTGAATAAAATAAGAAAGAGAAAATTGTGAGAAAATCAAACAGAATGTATACATGTACACTTCGTACAAAAATCACTACAATTCTGAACCGTATCCATAAAAAGCAGATGTCTGACTTATTCTCTTTAGAGAAGTCGAGAGGCATAGCCTACATCGACTTCTCTTCGCAAGCATTCATGTTTTGATTCTGGAAAACGTGTAAATCCCGGAGTCAGTGACGGTTTATGCTTCGACCCACGTTTCGACTCAGATGTGCCTGGATTTACGCAATAGGCTAGTTGTTTTCAAACATTTAACAGTAACGCACAAAACTGTCACAAGGAAATCAACACTTACTTGCTTTTTATCCATTTTCAACCCGTCCACTGTCCCGGGTTTACGTTGACTGGTCTTGGGAGCTGTCACAACAGGGGACCAGCTAAGAGAAAAGCAGGCTGACGTAATCAAAGTTGTGATTTAAACCCGGGACAGGGCATATTGAAAATGGATTAAAAGCAAGTAAGTGTTGATTTCCTTGTGACGGTTTTGTGCATTGCTGTTAAATGTTTGAAAACAAATTGTCTATTGCGTAAATCCAGGCACATCTGAGTCGAAACGTCGGTTGAAGCATAAACCGTCACCGACTCCGGGATTTACACGTTTTCCAGAATCAAAACATGAATGCTTGCGAAGAGAAGTCGATGTAGGCTATGCCTCTCGACTTCTCTAAAGAGAATAATGTCTGACTATCAGATATGGGCACAGGAGTTTGAAATTTAATCAATAAAGTCAATAAAATTCACTTGATTGACCAAGCCATGAGCTATGTGTTAGCATAGCGAAGGCATAGCTCATGACTTGGTCAATCAAGTGAATTTTACTGACTTTATTGATAAAATTTCAAATTCCTGTGATTTGTGTCAAGCCGAATTATCGCTTATATATGTGTGTACTGCGAAAAATACCTCAGTAGGCGGCATTCCTTTTCTAACTCCAACTTGCTGGTGCACCGGATATGAGATCTTCACCGTTGAAAGTTAGAAAACGTAGGTAGAAGAATTGGTTAATTCGGTCATTGATTAGGTAAATCAGCTGCGTAGCGAGCTAGAAGAAGTAGACGCACTGTTGACTGGTGTACAGGTCTCTGAAATTATATATATGAATGTAGATATTTCGATACATTTCTTGCTTTTATTTGCTTCAGGGCTACTGTCAATTTACTGATAAAATTTCAGAGGTCTGTACAATAAGACTGGCGTTATCTTGTTTTTCCCATGAACTGGCCTTGAATTTTTTTTATTTATTTTTTACAAGAACTTTTGCAAGAAGGCAATGTAGAGATGATACTGAGAATCATCAGTATATTTCAAGTGAAAGTTAATGAAATACGGTGGAAGTTATTTGGAACCGTTACTAAAGAGAGAGAGATTTTTTTCCTTCTTTACAAGCAAGGGCATGCAAATTAAGACAGACTTTAGAATTTAAAAAAAATGCATTAAACAGGTTGGGATTACACTTCACCTATAGCGAGATATTTTCGCGAAAACGCGATTATCCCTGTTTAGCAAGAGTAAATATATCCCGTTCAACTGAGAAAAACACCAGAGGAGTGTATCTCTTGTGTTTTATGTGAAAAGAAAAAGTGCTAAAATGCCCAATACTTATGCAAATATATAAATCAAAACAATAACACATTGTGCATCAAATTGGATTTCAGCCTCCTTCCATCATATGCAGCAACGTTGATATGAATTAATTTCTTGGCTGTGTTGTAAATTTTATAGAGATAATGCATGTGACATGTTGAATTCATTGTTGCACTTATTCAGCGCATTGCACAGAATTTGCCATTATTTTCAATCAAGACACCAAAACACCTGTTTATGGTAATGTTTACTTTCTCGTTAAAGAGGAATGATTGTGTTTTAGCGAGAAGATCTCGCTATAGGGGAAGTGTTCCCATCCTGTTAAAGTACTCGTTAATTGCTCAATCACATCTTGTGCATGTAGGAAATAAAAATGGTTGAAATTGTACAACATTTGATATATTATAACTGTTGACATTTTCAACTGACCAATCTGAGCTGACAATTCAGCTCATCAGCAGACTGAGTTGAATTTGTGATAAAAGTCTTAAAATTGTTCATTTATATCTATAACCGCGTCTAATATGTTTCACAATTCAAAATATTCACTGGACCATATTTTAACTAAATTTGATTAATAAACACCTTTACATGGTATAGGAAATTCATTTGATATTTAATGTTCAAATGAATGACTATACAGGATAGTATTTCCCATTTGTAGGAGAGACAATGAAGAAATACAGTGTCAGAAACCTAAACACTGAAAAGCATAGGTAGAAATGTAAAGTTTTCTATAGGTCCTAGGGCATATTTTGCAAAATAACTTGGGACTTTATGACCAGTTTTATCTTCTGGGATTTTCCCATTCACACGTATTGTAAGATCAAAGTTGTAAATAAAAATATGTCAGAAAAGTTTTAATTTGTTCATTTAAAGTAATAAATGTATAATGCAATTTAAGACTTGCAACTTACAGTTATATTAAGTTGTTAGGTCATCTGAATAAGCTCAGGTGACCTATTGCAATTGGCCAGTGTCTGTTGTGCATTAACAATGGAACATTTTTAACTTCTTGATCATGTTGAAAACTACCATTCCAATACTTTTCAAATCCGTTATGAAGCATCTGGGGGTCAAGGAGGACATAAATTGTAAATTTCAGGACTCCTGGGACCTTTGGGGCAGGGCAAACACTGCTAAACAATGACCAATTCTCAAAAATCTTCTCTACAACCTAACAACTGTAAGAAAAACTAAATGCATAGTGATGTAGAGCAAGAAGACCTCTGCCAAAATTGTAAATTTCATGATCCCTGGTGTAAAGACTCCAGGACGGAGGCCGAACTTGGTATATAGTATTTATGTGTAAACCATTTATATAATAATTATGCTGCCACATAAAGGTTTTTAAAAAACTGACAACACTATAATAGTAAAATGTAAGACTCATTTTGATCATCAGATGTTATACATTTAAAAACAAATAACATCGTCACTAGCTAACATTTGTGAGATTGAATATGTAGGATATTTATATAAAACATGAGGATTAAGATGAAAGCACTTACATTTTACTAGTTTTGTCAATTTTATTTTTAAAAAACCCTTTTTCCCCCCTATTTACTGCCGATTTGAACACTGCGATTTATAAATATAAAAAATTTTCTACTTACACTTGTCTAATGTCTAAGTATATTAACTATTTTCTTAACTTTTTTATGTTCTTTTAGTATGTACCTTTATAATGATAAGTAACTTACAGATTAAGCAGACTGTTAGTGTGTACCTTTATAATGATAAGTAACTTGCAGATTAAGCAGACTATTAGTGTGTACCTTTATAATGATAAGTAACTTACAGATTACCTTTATGATGCATATGTACATGTAACTTAATACTGATGAAATCTATTGACCTACTTTAACCAAAGTTATATATATATAATGTATTGCCATTGGATTTAGAAATGTTCTAGTCAGTACTCACTTTTCTTTACACAGACAATCAATGCAAATATTGGGTAAAAGTGTCGAAATTGTTCTCTTCACAACTGATTAAATAACCCCATGTTATATTCTAGTTTTGTTTCATTTGCACCCAATGTTATTTTCACATCCTTGGAATTTCAAATATTTTAAACTTGAATAACAGCAGAGGCATTCATGTCATATTAAAATGTATCTACTTTTTTGATTAAAAACTTGTAATTGTACGTATCCACTTTCTATTCATGACAGGGTTTTTTTTTCAGGTACAATATACATTCTTAAAGGCTCCTCAAGTGCTAGACATATTCATGATATTGATATCAGCATGTGAAAAGACCTAAAACTCATTACTTATATTTGACTTTATTTTCTTCAGAATGAAGAGATTTCTTGTCACTCGGGGGCATATCTCACCTTCTCATACAAGAGATCTTCAGTTGGATCCCTGTGTGATGAAGAGTGAAGCTGCTCATCTGAATGAAGAACTGAAAAAGGTAAATGTTTTAAAGATGTATGTGTGCATGCATATGCAAGTACTGGTAATTGCAGGAATCTGTAGTTTAAGATTTGTCCTAACTGGATTTGTATTGTTTTGCTTCAATAAGCTTAAAAAGGATTGAATGAATGATTTTGCTGACATTTGATTTATAGGATATTAACCATGAGCTGTAAAACATGAAGTTTTTCTTTTGTTCTATTATCATGCCAATACATACATTGGATTAAAATATTATTTAAGTAGAAGATGTTGGTGATTTCCAATGGTTTTTGCATGGAATGTGATGTTGTAGAATTGCAATGTTACCACATTATTGGAATGTGATACATGTATTGATTTTTATACCCCCCGCAACAAGTTGTGGGGGGGTGGGGTATACTGGAATCGGGTTGTCTCCGTCCGTCCGTCTGTAGACACAATGGTTTCCGGGCTCTAAAGCATTATCCTATCCACCTACCGTCATCATATCATATATATGGACTACCCATGGGATGAAGATGTTTCCTATCGATTTTGGGGTCAAAAGGTCAAAGGTCAAGTGCACTGGACATTGAAGTCGCAATATGGTTTCCGGGCTCTAAAGCGTTATCCTTTCCACCTACAGTCACCATATCATACATATGGACTACCCATGGGATGAAGATGTTCCCTATGGATTTTGGGGTCAAAAGGTCAAGTGCACTGGACATTGAAGTAACAGTATGGTTTCCGGGCTCTAAAGCGTTATCCTTTCCACCTACAGTCACCATATCATACATATGGACTACCCATGGGATGAAGATGTTCCCTATCAATTTTGGGGTCAAAAGGTCAAAGGTCACGTGCACTGGACATCGAAGTAGCAATATGGTTTCCATTTAAATTCTTTAATGGCTTTTTTCATCGCATGGAGATGCTTAGCTGCAATAATGTAGCCCTCTCTGATTTTTTTTTTTTTTTTTTTTTTTTAGGAGAGGGCTACAACTCCTTAGGATCTCCGTAATGGTGCAAATGCGGGAGTGATTCACTCCCGCAACATTTGCGCTCATTCTAAACATTTGCTGACTTTCTTTACGTAAATAAAATGATATTCTATGTTTCTTAGTCAATATATAAATTTACAACCTGCAACTTAAGGTTTGTGAGGCTCTATTCTACCGTTTTCAACAATTTCGATAAATTCCAATTTCTCGATTCATATTTGTGCGCCATGTTTGATGTACTGAAGTATAAACTTCCGATTGTCAAGTCATTTGCATATGCCATATAAGGTAGTATTTACTTCAATGGAAAAGTATGGAGGCGAAAGCTATTTCATCGGTATTGAAAAGGTTTGAATTTAATATCAAGTTAAAAACCGAACAGCCGAGTGTAAATTCTTTCTGCAACAATATGATTTTCCTTTCTTTGTCGAAGTGGCTCGAGTAACTACATTTTCGCGCTGATTGTCAATGCTTAGGTTTTTCATTAGATCCACCTACGAGATCTCGCGATAACAAGCATGGCGGAGCAGACGAAGAATTTTGCATGCTGTACATTGTATTTAATGAAAAACACCTTTATTAGACATGCCCGAGCACAAAGTTGGTACTCCTTTTGGTGTAAACAACATTTGGGACTAATACACAGAGTTTATTATCGGTTATTTATAAAATTATTTTGCACCATTACGGAGATCCTATGGAATTGTAGCCCTATCCCGAAAACGTCAGAATTAAAAAAAATTGGATAGGGCTACATTATTGCAGCTAGGAGATGCTGTGTTCCTAGATACCTTTTGGATCATAATACTGAAGTTTTACCTATTACCAACACCCTTTGGGAGATTGGGGTAAGCGGGGGGTATTCTTAGTGAGCATTGCTCACAGTACCTCTTGTTTATACACATATATATATATATATATATATATATATATATATATATATATATATATATGGTGGGATGTGTGTACGTTATGGTATTGTTTGTCCATCAGTCCATCTATCTATCTGTAACACTTTGTCTATAAGGCTTTAACTTTTATATGCCTGAGAGGAATAAAGTCGTACTTTGTGGAAATGTTCCTTATGGAAAACATATAAGTCATGACCTTAATCCAAGGTCATACTTCCTTTGCACACACTAAAGCTTAGCTCCATCAAACCTGGTCTAGATGCAAATGGCAGTGTCACAGCTTGTGACTACAGTTATGCAAAGAAAGATATGCATCATCTACATAGAGTTCCAGATGTATCATGTACCTAGCAGTGTGCTTATTTATCCCTGTGCAATTCATTGCAAGAGGGGATATAATGACAGGACTGTTCAAATACACGTGGGTGAGTGTGTGTGTGTGTGTAACACTGAGCTTGTAGACACTCTACAAGCCACATTTTTTGCTTGATTGGTATCAAGGAAGGAAGAACTCTATTGATTTTGGTGTCAAAAGGTCAAAGGTCACTACTTGACTACATAGAAAAAGCTCTTAGACACTCATTGTGATGGGATACCTCCCTCCATGTGGAGCACTTGTTACATTTTGAATTGCTGGTGCATATGTTCTTTATGAGATGATGTCATGATCTTGACCCAAGGTCATATGTCCAGGTCAAGGTTACAGCTGACTTTGTTTAAAAGTTCCTGTTAGGTAGGGTATTACTAGTAATAAAGTAAACTGATATTGTAGAATATGGAAATAGAATCTACACAATAAAAGCCTACCCTATTAGATACATACAAATGGTTCTTTGCAATGATGTCAACTTTTAAAAATATGCCTGTGGTTAAAATGTAACCAGGGCTGTCACAGCATATTTTGGTACAGGGACCGGGACCCTTGAGATTGGGAAAAATTGGTGACATTTTGAACAAAATTGGGAAACTTACAGAATGCATAGAATTTTCCCACACATCATGCTAATTAAGACAATAAGTCGCCTTTGTCAAGTGCCGATGAGCTAAGAGACTGCTGTCAAAACATCATATCGATGCGCTTGCATTTCGATTTTGATTTCTGATCAATTTTTTTTCCTGTAATACTTCGCATTGTGCGACTTTTTTTTTTCATCAGCTGGTACTGGTACTGGTCACGTTTTGCTTGCGAGAACACAAAACACGCTGTAGCATGTACATAATGTAATACCTAAATTTATAAAAGTTAAATTAATGGTTTAGAACATATTCGGGCCAATACCTATTTTTCAGTTTTAGACACCGAGAAGATAAACACGATACACCGAAAAGATAAACACGATACAGCGTTTTGAGTTTTGGTTTGTTTGTTTTGGTTTTTTTTTATTTGTTTTTTTTTTTTCCGAGTTCGAGGGTTGGTTGAGTTGGGAATTTTTTACTTATAAATTGGGAAAAAAGTGCACTTTCTTGGATTGGGAATGGGGCCGAATATCGGACCCAATTCAGGTAGATTGACGGCCCTGGTAACATACGAATTAAAGACTTCAATGCAGGGTCATATTGTGGTCATGAAAAGTCAAAAGTATGGTCAGCTAAATATCTGTGACTGCTTAACATAACATGGGCTCTTATACCACATATTGACTTACAATGAAGTCTATTTTTGTATCACGCATACTAAACTTTATTACTTTGATGTGAATGGAAAAAATAAATTATAAAGGATTTAACATTATATATGGTAGTGCCAGACATTCCTACTACAGTAAAATACAGTTATTGTGAACCTGAAAAAACAGCAAAGAACGGTTTGTTTTTACCCAACTTTCGTAATATCCAATAAAATGTTTGTTACTTCCTCTCATAAGGATGAAGTATTACTTTGCAGAAAGTGTGAATTCATTATAAGAGTGTTCAATGTAAGTGTGTTTTACTGTATTGGGTAGCTGTGACTGAAGAGTATAACCCTTTACTTACATCTGTAGTGCAAGAAGTCTTCATTTCAGTCCGAAGCACAGCCACAATATTGTCTATGTTACTTGCAAATGAAGAAAAAGCCTTAGAGGCGTTTATCAAAATTATGATTACAGATAGGTATTCCCAACACAGAAGCAGCAGATCCGTCTGTGAATTGTGAGGTAGCCTTCAGAACACTTCTGACTCCAGATGCTGTCAAGTTTTTGTCTGAACTCATCCAGGAGTTTGATCATGGCGTAACACAGGTAAGTAGGGCCTTCTTTAAGAATATCTCTTTGTTTGCCCGCTCACAACTATTCTTTTTTGAATTTGGTTAGGTAGGTATATTTGATTGACATCTTATGCTTTGTGTCATTCTTGCATTTTTAGAGCCCAATTTTTACAATCTTACATGCAGGTAACAAATACTCACACTTTTCCAAATCTAAAGAAAAGAAACGCACTTGACTTTCACGATGTGTCTTTAAAATTGTTATGTCTTAGATGAACTGAACCATGAATAGTAAGAAGACATAAAATGTGCTTGTTGTCCACAGGTTCGCGTAATATGCTTGAATGTGGATGTTATAGCCAATATTGTAAATTATCCTAATTACAAGAGTATATTTAATGATTCATGGCATATTTGATAGAAGATGTGTGTATTTGTCATTAACTTTCATCATCAGTTGAAACTTGAAAATCTTTCAAATTTTGTTTACCAAGAATATAAGATGCTTTTACATATTTCTTTTCGTGATATTTCCATTTCCATTGCTTTTGCCTTCAATATCTTTACCAATTGTAATGATAGCCTTTTCCTCAGGAATGTGATACAGTTATGAACACTGTACATATTAATCTTGATAAATATATATATAGTACGTCTATTTTAATGGCTGGGAATATCAATTAAAAAAGTAAAATGTAAATATAAAAAATGAATTTCAGTTTTGAAAATATATGGGTTTATGTCAACTGCAACACTTAACGCCAACAGACTTTTAAGGAAGCACTAACATGCTGTATGCTGGCATGAAGCATTGCAATACTTGCCCATGTATTTTCATAAATGAAATTTATTGTCCCCCACCGCAACTCGGAAGAGGACATGGAAATACCTGTGCCTGTGCGTCCATCCGTCTCACTTGATTTTGTGGACGCAACTTCTCCGAAACCACTCTATGGATTTTGTTTGGATTTTGTTCAAATTTTGTAGGATTGTTAGTCACCATATGTAGTTGACCATATTGTGCCACCATTTTAATTTGTCAAATTTTCTAGAAGTTATGAAACTTTGTTGAATTTGTACATGCTACACTATAGAAACACGATGTGGATGCAACTCCTCAGAGACCGCTCAACAGATTTTGTTAAAATTTTGTTAGTCACCATAAGTAGTTGATCATATTGCGCTGCCGTTTTAATTTGACACAACTCTTCAGTGACCCCTGTACAGATTTTGTTCAAATTTTGCAGGATTGTATAGTCAAAATATGTAGTTGATCATGCATATTCCACCACAATTTTGATTCTACAAATGTTACAGGAGTTGTGGGACTTTTGTGATTCGATTTTGTTTTTGCGGTGATGGGAGACATGGCTGCGGCGTAGAAATCTTGTTGACATTTGTAATGAGAAGGAGAAATAGATATTTGTATCTTTATTCAAAGCAAGATTGCACAGCAGTGTTTTTCACCATACTATATAGTGCATTGTACTCTCTAACCAAATAGTGTACATCCGGGGTAAGGGGGGGGGGGCTGTTCTTTTCTGTATTGATGGGTCATAAATTTAACAGTAAAATCTTCCCCATTTAAAAAAAGAGAGAGAATTTTACACAAATTAATGCAATATGATGTGACCACTTTTATGTAATAGGTAGATAAATTGATGAGTTAACTAACCTGTCTTTGACATAAGAGACAAAGGTGATTTTAAGAGAACAGACTAGTCTTTTAAAATAAACTAAAAGTCTCTGTGTGTATACAAGTTCTATCACCTTATGACTGCGCTGAGGTGTGGATCTGCAGTACACCATAGGTAGTTTTCAGTTTGTCAGCTGTTACAGTAATGTTTGGTCATATCACCACTTGAATGTAGATGACCATATTCTAAAATGATTTTCATTAACAAATTGTCAGTTATGAAAGAAATGATTGATGCAGTGAGCTGTCCATTTGAAAAGTTGATGAAATGAAGTATTGGGTACTTTTGATAGAATCTCTGATTTTCTTGGTGTAAATTTCTCAGTGGACATAAATTTGAGAATGTGTTGATGGGAATTTAATATTGTGGAGTTCTGATCTTTGTGGTAAGTCACTTTCTCTAGTTTTTCAATTTATGATAATTTTATTCAGTTTTCGTTTCACAAATTGAGACAGTTGAAAGTAATATTGCCATTAAAGACATTTATGACGAAAGCTGGGAAAGGCAAATTTTAGACGAACACAACACAAACTTGACAAACGTACATAATGTAGCACTTGAGGATGGCGATGATGTAGATGAAATCGACAATATACGAACAGAAAAGTGCACAAATAATTCCCTGATTTTAAACTGTTAAATAAAACTTCGAAACTTTTTCAAAAGAACATTATGATAAAACACCGACACATTCCTATATGTATTTATATTTTCACATTTTGAATTCTTTTGGATATAATAAAACATTATCAATCATTACACGCGTATGCATACAGTGAATACAAGGGAAGCAACTCTCATTTTTGTCAACATTCTGCACTCCAGACTGTGTAAAGTGGCCAATTTCGTTGGAACCACACACAGCCGGTTTAGACAGATTACACTGTACTACTAAGTAAGGGATGAGTCGGCGTGTGATGAGGATAATTGATTTAGTACATTTATATAAAAAATATAGGCAATAGGATTGCCATTTTTGGATTGGAAAATGTCAAAATAAAGTCCTCGAATTATGTTCATGATTGTTAAAGCAAGAAAACCAATTATGACAAATGTTATTGGCGTCTTGTCTGGTTTAACATGGTCTTTATGCAAAAAGATGAACAGATGGTTCTATATAAATCGCAGTATCTATGCTCTTATGCTAGATAATCATCACTTAAGCTTCAGGAGACATATGGATTTTCCATGTTTATCTTAAAACTATTGGACAATTGCACCAGCTCAACTTAAAAATGTCTTCTGCACTGTATATTTAGTCATTTTATGAGTATTATCCTGATATAGTTTGGTACTTATAAAACACATGCATGTTTCCTGTCAGAAAAAGTATAATCCTCAAAGGGGTGTCCCATGCTTGAAAATTTCTAAATATGTCTTAATTGACAGTAATGAACGGGAATATCACCAGAGAAGGCCAGTTCAGGACTTGCTGTCTGTAGATGTTGAAAATTGAATGACTTATTCCAGTCAAACTTAGTACACTGTATTTTTATATGTAAAATTCCATGGGTTGAAATATACCAGTTTCCAAATAAGACCAAGTTATTTCCCTTTGGAGAACTCATGTAGATAGTAAGGCGCGGAACAACTTGTTAACATGCAGGAGTGGGACAAATATTCATCACTGCATGGACCAGGGTAACAACAATATACCCAAACTTTCTTTAAATTAGAAATGCGGGCATAATCATGCATCTGCATCCTAATGATATGTAGCATTATCTCGAGTTTTCTGTCGTCCTTGTTTATAATTTGATATATTTTACCTTTATTATATAGCTATTAAATAGTCTATTATAAAATCTACTTAAAATCTAGAGAATGTTAGCGTTCAATATTCTGAGAATTTATTGAACGCTAACTTTGCATTGCGTAAATTGTGTGCACCCGAAACATTCCGAGTATGAGCGTTCAATATTGACCTTACCGTAACGATGTAAACAAGACAAAATGGCAGATGACGGTCCTCCGAATTCAGGCTAGTAGAGTGTGAAATTGTGAATAAATTCAGTATTTATTGCATTAAAAACAAATATTCATTTTATTTACTTAAACAAAATATTTTACTGTACATAAATTATGATGTACCCATTCACAAAATCAGTTTGCTTCATCCATCAATGACGGGTTTAATATTGAACAGTTAAGAAATGCATGCTGAAATTGCACACTGCCAATATTGATGAACTCTCGTCTATTTTGGAGTATTTTGAGTGAAAAGTGATATAATTTAACAACTAAATACTTTAGCTATATAATAAAAGGGTTACTGAACTTATATTGGTGAATATTGGCACTCGTTAGCTGTCAAAATGCACTCGCAAGCTTGTGCATTTTAACAGCCAACTTGTGCCAATATTCACCAATATAAGTTCAATAACCCTACATTATTGAATAATTTTATTGTGACAGTAAACTTTAAAAAGTTCACTACACCAAAATTTTATTTAATGGCTCTTTAAAACACCTCTCATGAAGTATGGTTTCACCATCAAAAGAGTGATACAAACTCTCAGTTATTTTATATGAATTTTTTGTGACTTTTTCTGGAATAATGAAAAAGGTGTTTTGTTTACAAATAAGAGATTCTAGAGTCCAAATTTTGCTGTGATTAATGGTGCATGCATGATATGAATATCAAATTAAACATGCCCAAATGACTCAGATTGATAAACATTCTAATTTTTTAAATTAAAAATATTGATGAAAATTGAAAATATTATTTATTGATAATTTTGAAATCTACAGATAAAATCTTCAAAAAACATGTAAATTAGAAGAAAGACATATCGGAGAAATATCTTTTGAAAAGAAATTAATTGACTTGAAATGGTCCAAATTCAGAAATATTGTGATATTGGGGAGGCGATCTGGATCGAGGAGGAGGGGGGGGGGTCTAACTAACATGTTTTGACTTAAATTCAGATTTCCACCCGAATTTTGATATCCTTTCCTATTCTCTCAATGTCTTAAAGACACCACCTGATAATACTTATAAGCCAGGCAACAGTATCAATTCCAATCACCTGTAAGATGTTCATAACTTTTGAACTGAAACTTTTATTTTGCAAACACTAGAAATTTGACAAAGCAATATTGAATAACAATTCTATTTTGGAATGATTGACTTCTCAATCATTTCATCGCAATGTTCAGATTAAGATGTTTCATAATCTTTTGCCTGAAAATAAGAGAGAGAAAAATGAAGATTTAAAAATATTGTGTTTAGTGTAATAAATGTATTTAAACCGATGATTTCACTACATGTAATACAGAAGTTTTGTTTCCGTTTAAGATATTATAGAGTATAGACAAAATAGCTGTAATATTTTGATACTCCTTCATAATTTAACCATACGTATGGAACGTTTAAACCAAGAGGGGCTGAAAGAATGAGATTCTGGATTCTTCTTGCCGGTGGAACAACGCTTAGGAAATAAAGATAAACAGGTTTATTAATACTTGTTAATCCTTCCATTAAATTGTGTGACAAAGGTAGACCAAAATCTCAACAAGAATCATTAAAGCTTGCAAACATCCATCAACCAATTGATTTGACAATGAACAAGTTGTAGCTAACCCGCACTTACAGCAAGGAAGCCCCTTTCATTGTTTACACCTGCCAGGTACAGGTATACAGACATGCATGTACATCTCATTTTGTGTAGGGGTAAACAATAGCTTTCACACTTCACCGCTCCATGGACCACAGATCACCTTTATACTTGCTGCTCCAATGAGTAGATATCGTGCCATTACAAATCTTCCAATTTTTTATTTATTTTATTTTTTGGGGCAAAATTACTGGGGCGGAAACCACTACCCCTTTGCCAAAACCCCTGCACTATCAATTAAGTGATGCATGTGTATGACTCTTTTCAATTTTGCACCATGGGGGGCATATATGTTGTACAAACATCTCTTGTTTAAAATAATAATGGTGCATAATTCTGTGTATACTTTATCTCAACACTACACAAGAACTTTACATTTAATGAAGAGATAAATTTTATTTTAGATTTTTGTCACACACACACCCTCCCCCCTGTAACAGGTGATTTTCATTAAAATGTCCATGTAGGTGAAACAACTGTCAAAAGTGCAAACCTCTTTGATTCAGTGAGGTTTAATGAATTACTCTTTCCTTCTTTTTTTTTGGTAAAAAGTGCACGGGTACCATACCAAGACACTTCAAAAATAAGCTTTGATTTGGATGCAGATCTGGAAATTTTTGCAAGACTTTATTTTCATGTGACTGCAGACATTGTATATTATATGCATAAGGAATTAAAACTATTGCAATAAATAATTATTCGCAAGCTCATAATCCCATTATGTGATGTGAAAATAAAGGTCTTACAATAACCAGATCTACAGTATAATCAGGATGCCAAAGATGTAAAGTTACAAAATAAGATATCTATGATGGTATAAAGGTTTATATCATTGACATATAAGATTTTACAACAGGATTTTCTTTTCATAGATGCTGGTAGCTCGAGAACTTAGGAAGCTGCAGCTGAAACAGTCAGACCATCTTCCAGACTTTGATCCAAAAACTGCAAATATTCGGGAGTCAAGTTGGGTAGTTTCTCCAGTTCCCAGAAGGCTTCAGTGTCGCCATGTTGACCTCGGTGATGTGTCTCCTAGCAACACGCCCCATTTTATTGCTGCACTGAAATCTACAGCACAAGGAATTCAGGTTAAAAGTCATTCATGTGTAGCAGTATATGTATGTTTAAAACACAAATGCATAAACATTTTAATTCATGTTTTGTTTGTTTGTTCAGTTAATAGTTGTTATCACAGAATGTGCAACATGATGAAAGATTGTATTGATAAACATTAAGAAATAGACAAAATCAACAGTGTTGGAAATGAAACTTAGTCGCCCTAAATCAACATGCTCAGACTGTTATGTGACAGGTACCACATTTTGAATGGTGAAAATAATGCTTATCATGTTTATTTCTACTGATAAGACATCATTTTTACACCAAACTCCTGTGGCAAGGGTAAGAGTGTGTTGAGGTGTTTAAGATGTTGTGTGTGAAGAGCGTGATGGGTATTGTTAGATTGTCATTGGATTTCTGACACACAATGACCATCTTACAAAACCACAACATGCCTTTGTTGTAACTATGGAGATGACCCATGACCTGAAATGCCAAGAACAACACCCGGTACTGCATTTAATGAAAGAGCATCTGTACACATGTACTGAAATCTTTAGCAGAATGGACATATATATAAATATGAATAAAAATTATGTAACATATCTGTTATTTTTAGCTGCAAGTTTATTATTTTTAGCTATTTACATTTATTATATTTGCAATTATGGAGGAATAACACACCAGAGAAATTTGATATGGATAAAAAGTGGAAGATATGTACAATCATATTTTGAAATTGAAAACTTTCAAATTTATTTTATTTTAAAAAAAAAAATGCAGTTTTAGTCTGGAAAAAAATTGAAACCCTCAGCTGGACTTGAACCTGTGATCTACTGATCAGCCGTTGACAGGTTAACTGTCTGAACTACCCAGCTTAAGGCAGTCTAATTTAGAATTGCGGATATTCATATTTCATTCAGTTTTTAAAAGGAACTTAGCCATTATGATGATGTATTATACCTCCTTATAAACATCTGATCTTGTAGATGTATTAAGACACCAAACATATAAATTTTTTAAATATACTTATCCACAACAATTACTTGTACAAAACAACACACCAAACCTGCTGCAGTGTATTCATACTAATTAGCAGTTCGAATATTCATTTTCTAAAATCGCTGCAAAATGCAGATTAAAACCTTATTTAAAATACATGAAAATCAAAGTCTACAGAGTGTATACCAAACATGTAGCAAACTGAAAACAGTAGAACTTGTTTAACCCAGATGTTACACAGACTGAAATGTTGTGTAAACCATAAAGTCGCTTATTATCAGTACCAAACTTTGAATGCTGTTATAATAACTCTGTATTCTTGATATAGCTAATCTGATGATCTTTTTCTGGTACTGATTTTAGTAGACAAGTTCCTAAATCACTATACTGCATTCCTCTGTATTAAAAGTAAGACACATTGATGGCGAAGATTCTTATTATTGTTTATTGTCTTTCATGCTTTTTCATCTAAATTTTTGGCATTTCAACTTTGTATAATCTGCTGGTCATTTTTGCACATAAAATATTTTAAGATTTTCTTCATGCATGAAAATCTAATAATTAGTTGGGGTTTTTTTCAGAGTTGTTAAATTACAGAAAAGGAAAATCATTCAGAAAAAAATATGGTTATAGAGAATTAAAAGTTACTTTGTATTTATCAGAATTTGTGGGCAAGTTATAATTCTATGGAAAAGAATATTATATCAGTGTTTGATTCATTCATTTGTTTCAATTTCAGAGATTCGTTTCAGATTCCACAGTTATTAATGCATTGGATTTGGGGGGGGGAGTTCATTGAAAAAAATATAAGGAAAATTGTCTGTTTTTAATCAGTAGCTTCTCACTGTTTAAGTACGTCATGATTCAGGATTTGGTGACTTTCGATGACATGTGCACTTCTTATACTGATTAAATGTAGTAATTTTTGTTGAAGGAATTTATGTTTAATTTAGCATTAAATTCAATAAATTTGTTAAAGATTTTGAACTCTTCTTTTATGCCTAAAATTATAAATTATTTGTGCAGTTTTCAGACACCGCATCAATAAGATGTAGGTTGTTTACAGTACTGTTATCAACAAATTGTTGATTCGCAGTTCATCAGTAGTTAAATACTTACTGATATTTTATATGATTGGATTTAAAGTTTAAAGAGCAGTTAAGCAACTTGAAGTTTATTGAAAAGAATGCATATGTACCACTTGAAGTTTATTTAAAGGAATATATATATTTACCATTTGAAGTTTAATAAGAAGAATATCTATATATATATATTTACCACTTGAAGTTTAATAAGAAGAATATCTATATATATATATTTACCACTTGAAGTTTAATAAGAAGAATATCTATATATATATTTACCACTTGAAGTTTAATAAAAAGAAAACATATATTTACCATTTTTAATCAAGGTATGCTGTCCCTTGTCCATCTCCCTCATAATTTTGTGCTTTTGATATGAAATGTTCCATAGTCGTGAAATCTATACCTTTCAGAAGATAGCAAAGGGAAAAATATGTTAAACCAACTTGTTATATATATGGATATTATTTTTTCTCAAGCAGATATTGATTTCCCCAAAGAAATGAGAATTTTGAGAATAAAATAAAAAGAAACTATACCTGAAGAGTGCTGGGTTCAGTTTAAGTCTATTCTACCAAATCTTCAATTTATATTCAATTTATTACACAACTGTTTCCATGGAAATTGCTGTTGGTATCTGACAGAGGATTTCTAATTCTCACCTGCTGTATTTGTTAATTTCACTCAGGTGTTTTAAATGTCAATTGTCTATAAAGTTTAACAGTTAGGCAGAGTTCCCACTGAGAGCAGGAGGCCTTCACAAACATGTTCATTGTACCGACACTCAATAATGACGACATTGGCATCAGGGTTTTACCAGAATGGGGTATTATCAAAATTAGCAGAATTATCATGTCAAGACTATGTAGAATCCATTTTGTTATCACCTTTTGTTGTGAATATCAGGGGGGAAACACACAGATGATGCTCTAGTTAGTTGGTTTTTTAAAAATAGTACTTGTGTTTTGAAATCTGTAGAAATTTGGAATTGCTAATCAATATTGTGTCATTTTTTGCACACTGAGTTTAAATTGAATTCCTCACAAAACAATGTTTTACTGATCAGATGTCCATTTGATGGAGAGAAAAAATGATAGAGTGAATTCTCAAATTATACTCCTCTTTCATATCAAATTGACTAAAATTCAAAGAAAACTTTTGACAAAATGTCACTGAATTTTGCACATTGTAATTCAATGCATGTGTATAAGAATGTACATGTAGTTTTTAGCTCACCTGATCTAAAGATGCAAGTGAGCTTTTCTGATCAAATTTTTTGTCTGTTGTTGTTTGTGTCTTAAATTATTGTCATTTGGTACCGTTCATTTGGAGAATGGGTACATAGTGATATGTGTTTGTCAAATATGATTTCACTATTTCATTTCAAAGCTCAGAGTTGTTTGCCGTAAATGACCATTGTATTAATAGGTAGTTATCAAGACATCTTGGGACATGTTAAAAATATTGTTTTAAAGATTTGAAGATTATACCTACTGGAGTTGTTTAAAACAACCTCTTCTTCAGTGTTGTTATGAGGTTCAATCTCCAGTTTCCCTGTGACCCTAGCGAATGACTTTTATATCGCTGAGGAATGATTCTTTTCTATTCATCTCAAATTTTTCCACCAATTCTTTTTCAAATTTGAAAAGATATTTAAGATAAATTTGATTTGTATAGTTCTTTAAAATTTTAATTTGAATATTGATAAGTATTAATTAAGGTACCATTTACATGTAAGTAAATATGATGATAAAAGGCAGTTATGGTAGTGCAAAAGCATGAAGTAAAATACCTGGATCGACGGTGACTGCAGATAGTAAAACATTGAGGTAGTCTTGAGTACTTCATATTCCCATGATGTATAAAGTCTATAAAAATATTTGATGAAATCAATAATGTATTTTGGAAAAGAATATCATTGACATATCAGATCAGTGTGTCTGTAGCAATGATATTTACATTCACTGAATTTTTTCTCTTATATTTCTTTTGAAATTTACATTCTTTCACCATGCAATAAATACATGTTTGTTGCAAACTAGTTTGATCTGGTTTTCTAGTACCACCTGTCTGCAAAATCATGACCAAAAATGGAGTGTCATCAAGGTCAAAGGGTGCATTGGCTGTTTCATTTAAAGGGACTAGCTGGTTCACAATTTCTGATAAAAATATTTTTCATTTTTGATGTTACACATTAGAAATATAACTCATTTAATGTTGACAGCCGAAATTTTGACCTTCTGAATGCAAGAATGAAAGCAATATTTTAGCCTTAAATATGTGTTATGTAAACAAAGACTCCAGTCTTTTTATGTAAACAAACAAACAAGTGAAATATTGATCATGTAATATAATGCATCTTAATTTTGCATAGTCACAAATTTTAACTTTTAGATGACACATTTTACCTCAAAAATGCTTGAAATGTGAAAGATATAATAAACTTAGATCGATATCTATTTCTTTTGAAAATGTCATAAACAATAGCATACCGCAATCTTTGTTTACAAAACAAAAAATAAACTCTGTAAAATGAGCCTCTATGATGATGTATAACCTTAATTTTTGTGTGAAATCTTTTAAACACATTAGACAGTAGATTCTGATCATCAAGAGTGAAAAACAAAAAGTTTGGGTAAAATCGTGAATCAGTCCCTTTTATGTAACAAATGGATTAACCATATGATATTTTAAATCTTGATTCTAGTTTATATTTTTAAATAATACATAAAAATATAAATATAAACAATAAACTAGCTGTCATTTGCATTTTTTCTGCAATGCTAGCTACCTTCATCACCCGGTGAAACAACAAAGAAAGCATTTTATTGTTTAAATAACACAGGGGTTGACATTAAATTTTCACATTATGAAGTATATATTTGTCAAGATCACAAATTCTGAAAAGATACTGAAACGTTATTTAAAGGGTATCCATTCATGAATTTCAGAGAAAGTTTAACAGGACATTGAGGTAATGTTAATCAGTCTTCACTGCTTTTCAGGGAAGGTAACTCCTCCATGCTTATAATTCCCTTCAGTTAAAAGAACCCACATAAGATTGGACATATAATGTGTGCTAAGTGCCCCCTGTAATCTGGAATTTTATCAAGTATGAAGAAAATTTATTGAAAAATAAATTCATGCCACAATATAAATTATATGAATGGCTGATTTAAAAAGAATATTTATAAACAATATGAAATGTTTTAATTTAAATGTTAAACATTGTGTATAAAACAAATTATAAATATTTGAAAATTCATATTAACGAACTTTATTTTACGAATCAAAATATACATGTATTGAATTTATTATTAAAGTTATATAACCTAAATATGATATTATCAATTTAAATAAACAGAGTATCATGGATATTATCTTCATAAATATTGCTCCATGCAGGTGGCCGTTAAATGCACAAGACTTAAGGAAACTTTCAGGTCCCAACTGCACAAACTTTAACTAGCTTGTCATTAACTCTTATATTTATATAGGGATAAATTGTAATTGTAATTAAAAGATTTATATAGCGCCCTATCAACATTAGTTCTCTAAAGCACTTTACAAATGTGAAAGAAAAGATAATATAAAATCGATGTGCACATACATGTGAATAAAATATTCATAGTGTCAGAATTAAAATGCATAAATATTATTATTAATATATAGCGATATGATATGATTACCCTAATAACATATGAAATAATTTAAAACAACCCTTAGGAATAATTAAATACATTAAAATAGATGTCACCTGTCAGTTTTACTTAACTGTGTAACTGCAGGGTCCTGTATATTAAGCAAAGATTACAGGAGCTTTGTGAATTCACCGTAAAACAGCCGTAACTCTCCGTTTAGTTTGTGCAGTCCTTCTGTAAACTGACCATGACTAGAATTTATGGAGGCTTCATGAATAAGGTCTCCTATGTGTTCTTACCTTATGGCAAGTGAAATATATACCATACTTGCTCGGTGACTCTTCTTGGTATGCTTCTTTCATCTCGTGGTACAGATGCTGCATCTGACCTACATTTTGTGTTTAAATGAATCTGATTTTGTGTTTTTTTTAAATGACAGTGAGGTCTGTTTTCACCTTATGGCAAATACAGTACAAACAAAACTTTCTTCTATGACTCATCTTGGGATGCTTGCTTTATCTGACATGCATTTTGTGCTTCAGTGACTTGTTAATGCAATATCTGATTAAATTTTTTGCTTCAATGACTGCTTAATACTTTATCTGACCTACATTTTGTGCTTCAGTGACTGCATGGTTAATACTCTATCTGACCTACATTTTGTGCTTCAGTGACTGGTTAATGCTTTATCTGACCTACTTTTTGTGCTTCAGTGACTGGTTAATGCTTTATCTGACCTACATTTTGTGTTTCAGTGACTGGTTAATGCTTTATCTGACCTACATTTTGTGCTTCAGTGACTGGTTAATGCTTTAGCTGACCTACATTTTGTGTTTCAGTGACTGGTTAATGCTTTATCTGACCTACTTTTTGTGCTTCAGTGACTGGTTAATGCTTTATCTGACCTACATTTTGTGCTTCATTGACTGGTTAATGCTTTAGCTGACCTACATTTTGTGTTTCAGTGACTGGTTAATGCTTTATCTGACCTACTTTTTGTGCTTCATTGACTGGTTAATGCTCTATCTGACCTACATTGCATGCTTCAGTGACTGGTTAATGCTTTATCTGACCTACATTTTGTGCTTCAGTGACTGGTCAATGCTGTGTTTGACCGACATTTTGTGCTTCAGTGGCTGGTTAAATGCATCATTTAGGTCTGATCTCACTTTATCACCATAGAAGTGCATTACAGATCAAACATGCTCATATGACACATCTTTGGATGCTTCTGAAAATGCTAGTCATTTCTTCAGTGAATTTGATGAACACCATAATACGATGGTTCTTGCTCTGTGGCAAATGCTATACCAAGGAAACTTGCTCCTGATGACACATCTCTCAGTGCTTTTTTTTTCAACTCTTTCTTGAGACGTTTCATCTGACTTACATTTTGTTCTCTTTGAATGACAACCTTTAGATCTCTTCATACCTTGTGGCAAGTGTATTTCCAACTCAGTCAAGATGATTAATTAAGCCAGTTTAAGATCAGGTCAACTTTGTGATGCAGAGACACTAGAAGCACATACTTAAAACAAAGGTTGCTATAAATAATGACCAAATAGTGTGCCATAACCCTGAATCAAGGGGATTTGGCCGGGTCAATGTTATCCAATTTAAAATTTTTGTCTGAACCATATAACATTGCAATGGATCTCAGACTTTAGAATCCCATACATGGCACAAAAGGTTGATGGTTAGGTGGACAAAACCACAGCATTTGGTCAAAATCAGTATTATTGGTATAAAAAAAAAATTCAAAACGATGAAATTTTTGTCCTGGTCACAGCATTGTGATGGAAGGACATTAGAAGTTTCTATTTATCATAATTATTGCTGAAAATGTTGACACATTGCCAGGTCATCGTATTATGAGTACATGCATGTGCAGGTTTCTATGCAGTGCTCAAAAATTTGAATTCAATGTTCATTGGTAAATGATATTTACCTTGCAGACAGATTTTGTGATGGATATTTTCCATTTATTATACACCTGTCTTTAGACGGGACATATTATGGTACAGCGATGTCTGTACGTCCGTCCGTCCGTTCAGGGTTTTCTTTTTATAATTTCATTTCCCTTTCACATATCATGCTGAAACTTGCTATGTAGCTTCTTTGTGGGTCACTCTAGATCATACTGCAATTTTGATCCATTTCGACTTTTTTTCCAAGAGTTTTCCTCCTTTATTTGGAAATAATTATTATATGGAGGGTACATAATTTGTCCGCCCTACTCCTCCCACAGTTTTCAAGTGAGAGCCTTCTTATTTTGTGGAGTAAGCATGTGGTATGGATTTTGATTTTCTACAATTTTTGAGAAAATTACAGGTTGTTGAACTTAGTCTATTTGGAAATTAATATTCTATGGAGGGTACATAATTTGTCCGCCCTACTCCTCCCACAGTTTTCAAGTGAGGACCATCTTATTTTGTGGAGTGTTTGTATCGGTATTGAAGATGTGCATCTGGGGGAGGATTTTGATTTTCTTCCATTTTTGAAAAAATTACTGGTTGTTGAACTTGGTCCATTTTGAGGAAATCTCGATTATTAAGCTGAGACCCTTTATTCATATGAAAGTTTGTCACAGCCTCATGATGGTTGATACTACCTGAAGCAAAGTTATACAAATTATAGCACAAGAAAAACACCCTATGTAAGCATTTCACGGGCATATTATGTACCGTTTGCGGTACTCTTGTTTTTTTTTTCTTTACAGACTGACTTTGATGATGGGCATTGCCCCACCTGGGCCAATCAGCTACAAGGATTGTACAATGTGTACAGAGCAGTGCACAACATCATGCCAGGTATTCTGTATATCCAATATCTATCAAAGATTTTTTTATTGTGAAATTCAAAACAAAATTACACTGAAATCAGACAGGAGAGCACAGATGAGACAAATACATGGTCCAGGCATTGGATATTGCTTGCTATCCAAAACATTTAATATTGCATCATTTTATAATTGCTGGAGTGGGGTGTTTAAGGGTATTAGGTCAAGCACTTGATTGAAGATTACTTGTGGTTTGGGAACTGAGTTACATACTTTTTATGAATATTTTCATATTACAATTAATTTCTCTCTATTTTATAAGTTCTATGAGAGTATAGTGCATTGTGTTTGTTTGTCTGTTTGTCAGCACCATGTTTTGTTTGTTTGTTTGTTTTATGCCCCATCAAGAATTTTTGACTGGTATTGAGACATCACCAGTTGTAGGAGAAGTACCACACATTTAGACCTATACTTAGCGGTTATGTCCGTAGCAGTAAGGTTCTTTAACATGCCAACCCCTGCCACGACATGGGACATTTTTAAGGTCATGTCCAAAGGACAAGTGATTTCACTTTTAAATGCTGAGCGAGTGGCAAAGGAGCAATCACTACCTATGTTTATGTCTTAGGTTTGATGTGAGCATGGCATGAGTGGGGCCTGAATTCACAACCTTTCTAGTGATCTAACTTTCCGAGCTCAAAAGTGAGACTAAATTAGAAATCAGAGACTGAGATGAGAAATTTTTATGGCACACCAAACTTAAGACTGAGACTGAAATCTGATTTACTGATAGAGTAGGACTGTACATGTACGTATGAACATTCTCTCGATGAATTACAGGCGTACCAAACATAGAGGATGCCCCTGTCTTGATGTTGAGACCCAGAGCATGGAACATGGTGGAACATAACCTGACTGTATGTGTTAAACTGGGAAACTGAATCGCAAAGAGAGAGAGAGAGAGAGAGAGAGAGAGAGAGTAAGTACTGACTGTATGTGTTAAACTGGGAAACTGAATCCAAAGAGAGAGAGAGAGAGGGGGTGGAGAGAGAGGGAGAGAGAGAGGAGAGAGAAAGAGAGAGAGAGAGAAAGTACTGACTGTATGTGTTAAACTGGGAAACTGAATCGCAAAGAGAGAGAGAGAGAGAGGGGGGGGAGAGAGAGAGAGAGAGGGGGGGGGAGAGAGAGAGAGAGAGGGGGGGAGAGAGAGAGAGAGAGAGGGGGGGGGAGAGAGAGAGAGAGAGAGAGAGAGAGAGTAAGTACTGCTTTATTATATAGTGTTCCTGAACACTTTGGTTCTTGTCTTGCCCTAATCTTTTATCATTTCGGAAAAATTTTCTCAAATTCTTCACTGACAATGTGATAACATAACCATTATTTCTTAATTTACTCAATAAACAAAAGAGAAAACCAGAATGACAATCTCCAGTTTAACATTTCTATAGGTGAATGGAAAGGAAGTTCCTGGTCCATTGTTTGATTTTGGACTGCTCATGTACCACAATGCCCATATTTTATTGAAGAAAGAAAGTGGACCATATTTTTACCTATCTAAAGTGAGTTTAGACATTCAGCCACCATTTTAAATTGATACACATGATTTACTCTTTGGTTTTCTCAATATACTTTTTAAAAAATTTGATATACATGTTCCAGTGTTAAGTACTTTAACAATCAAAAGTCTTTTAAAAAATACTTTGCATAATATCACTTAACATTTTTCTTTAGCTTGAAGGCAGTAGAGAGGCAGCACTGTGGGACTCTGTTTTCAGCTGGACAGAGAAGAGGGTAGGTATCTATAATAGTGTAGGAGTACACTATGTGGGAGGTTCAGGGGAGTGCCCGGACTGGTGAACTTGTGCACCATGTTTTGTCAGGTCCACGTTTTGTACTTATATGTACACATGTTTCAGCAGTGTTTGTTTTAATGACGTTGAAGCTGTCATAGATGTGCTAATTGATTATTGATACTTGTATTTAACATTATGGATAGTGCTAATTGATGACGCTTGCTCTAAATTTTGAACATGTCCAATATTATCAGGACTATGTCCACTATTACCCATTTCTTAAATTGACTAGACAGTCATATTTTAGCTGTATTGATATTTGTCTTTGGCAGTGAAATAAGACTGTTTTATAAGAGAACAAGTAGGAATTATGTTCATCAACTCCCTTTGGAATAGGCTAAAACTGAAGCAGACTGCCGCTTATTACAAACGGATGTTTGGAACAGCATTACTTACAGTTTGATGCTTCATGTTCTTGTACATATGTTTGAATACTTTTAACATTGAGTCATATAAAATTGATTTCTCTATTTACAACATTTGCTCTTGCACAATAGGGAAAAGGATTGGTAAATGTTTCACGTGTGTGTTTCAGAGGTCTATGTTTCGTGTGGGTTCAACAAATTAACAGCATGAATCACCAAGTAGATACTCCCGCTGCATCAGTACACAGTGTGTTGAACCGGTATATATTCAAGAAATAACATTTTTCTGTGAACATGGCATTATGAACCACAATTGCTGATCTGCTTGCATATTGCGTATCATGGAAAATGATAGTTCATAATGCCATGTTCATTGAAATATGTAATTTTTTGTTTTACTTTTTCCCATCAAGCTCCCTCCATATGCAATCAGGATATTGAATGTACAGTATCATTCAAATTAAATCAGAAATCACAGCCACATATATATTCTTGAAGTTTACAATCAGTTGCAATACTTACATGTACATATTACTAATATTTGTGAAGAATATTCCGAAAGTTTATGTTAGCGGCAGTACTTCTATGTCCAGAGCATTTCCGTATGTTCACGTTATGTTTAGCAGTAGTATATGTGTATACGATCAAAGCAACGAATACCTTGATTTGACTGAGGGCTAATTTTCTATACTTTCAATGCAATTTGTTAAATCATTTAGTTTGGTTTTCTCTTCAAGCAACCCCCCACCCACCCCCCTGTGTAAATCCATACAGTATCTTTCAAGTGTAATTATTAAGAACACAGCAGATAGATATTCTTTAAGTTTACATTCAGTTGCAGTACTTACATAATACTGATGTTGTCAAGAACATTCTGTACGTTTTACTTTGATGATGATCGTGTCATATGTTTATAGCAGCAGTGGCAGATGATCAAAGTGACAAATACCTGGATTTAACTAGGCTAATTAGGTCACCTTAGTTTTGGTGCAATTGGTCAGCATCCGTCGTCATGCATAGTTCGTTAACGATTGAACATTTTTAACTTCTTTTTGATAACTACCATTCCAATTATTTTCAAATTTGGTATGAAGTATCTTTTGGACAAGGGGGACATAAATTGTAAATTTAAGGACTCCTGCACCCCTGGTGCCACAGTGGGCCAAAACCTGTAAAAAAAATTACCATTTTTCAAAATTCTTCTGTACAACCACACATCTTTAGGAAAAACTAAATATGTAGTGATGTGAAGCATGAAGGCATCTACCAAAAGTGTAAATTTCATTAATCCTGGAGTTTTGACTCCAGGACGGGGCCAAACTGGGTTTATAGTGTTTATATGTAAAACATTTCAAAAACATCTTCAATGCTGTTGATACTAAATTGAAACTAAATGGATGTTTAGAATGAGCATGTGATGGGTACTGTAGAAGTTATGCATAATTTTTAAATCTTTTTCCCAGGGCATCTAGCATTAAAACTAAGTGATAATGATCATGAAAGAGTCTACGAAAATTGTAAAAAAAAAAAAAAAAAAAAAAAAATAATAATAATAATAATAAAAAAAAAAATACTCCTCCTAGGCAGCTGATCCCACCTCTGGTGTGTCCAGGGGTCCGTGTTGCCCAACTCTCTATATTGTATTGCTTATCAGAGTTATATAAGATCACTGTTCGTTATCTTCACCTTTCATTACATACCTGCTATGTCACATGATTCAAAGTATTATGTAAAATGCTAAAAGAAGTATATCACAAAAAATCAATAGTTCTATAATTTTTTATTCAAAGAGTTGAGAATTGAAAAATTCCTAATATCCAAAAATTGGGGCATAGGGTAGCTTTTAAAATTGATGTGAAAAACACTTCTTCACTATTCCTGAACATCTAAGAAATAATCGTGTTGAATATCTATATTGAGCATGGAGGCTAATGAAATTTTTGACTCATGGGTCAGGGATTCAGATTCCAGGACAGGGCTGTAAGGATCATATAGTGAAAATGTATTGAAAATCTGTGCTCCTGCCGTCACCCCAGAACCAGGAGTTCAGGCCCTGTAGAGAAAGATTGCATGGTGATTATGCATTCATCTTTAAATATCTTCCTCTTCTGAACATCTAGCATATAAACTGAGTGCAGAGTTGTAATAAGGATTAGGGGTTTAACAAAACTGAAACTTGTAACCGTTTTCAAGTGTTCCAGCCCTAAGAATGTAGGTGGGGCTGTATTGCTCATAAACTTAAATTTCAGTACACCTTTACCCTTTACTCATGAATCTTGCTCATGATGATTATTCTCGCTCTAGCTGAAGTTACCACATGGGTGTGTGAAGGCTTGTGTGCTGATAGAGAATGTGCTGGCCTCCTTTGAGATGCATGAAATATTGTATGCATTGAGGGATCATTCTTTGGGACTAAACTGTGGGATCTGGGATTACTCTGCCTCATTTATCAACAAATTTGGTAAGATGTACATAATGTTTGATTGTTTGTTTGCTGTTTTCCGCCACACTCAACAATTTTTCAGTGTGGTGTCCAGTTTTTATTGGTGGAAGAGAGAACCCAGATACAATGTACCTGGGAAGAGACCACCGACCTTCCGCAGGTAAACTGGGAAACTTTGGCACTTACCGGCGCGATTGGGATTCAAACCCGCGCCAACCAGAGGTGGGAGGCCGTGTGATTTTGAGCATGATGCTCTAACCACTCGGCCACGGAGGCCCCTTCATAATGTTAATAGTCATTTTTCATTGTACATGTTTGTTAATATAGCAATATGGTGATATTTTATCCAGCTTTAATTTCCCTTCCGGTAATTTTTTCACTGTAATTTATTTTAGAATCTGTTTTCACACAGCTCATGGTGTTTGTGTTCATTGCATGTAAATATCATAACTAGGTTATATTGACTGTAGTTCTAATTTTCACCATATACTATAACCGTGGAATAACAAAAATTAAATTGTAGCAAAATTATGACTGTACATTGCAATAGTAAGAACAAGATATGATTGTATACATAAAAAGGCCCAAATTTTTTCTCTCTACAGAGTTTGACACTAAGGCACGTCCGACTGACCGAGTCTACTAAATGATAGGTCCGGTCGGGTAAAATGTCGATTCACTAGTCCGACTGGTCGTGTTGAACAAATAAACAAGAAACTTTATTTTAAACCATAAGATATCTTATTTTTAACTTTAAAAAAATAACTGTAAAGAGTTTGCGAGCAATTTTGAAGCGCGTGATGACAAAATCTCTATTTTTAGTTCTAATCTATAAGTCGCTGTCGGAAGTGATATTTTACGACATTTACTCTTTGTTAATGGGTGTAAAGTTATATTTCGGATAAATAGATATAAACTGTTTTATTTTCATTTAAATAAAAACAAAATAGTTTATTTTAATTGAATATAAGAATGTGTCTATCAAATGAATAAATTAAATGGTAAATAGCCATTTTTCGTTGTTGACACATGTGCGGGAATGTGTCAACTTCTCGTCCTCAAGGAAGGATGTTCCGAGAAAAAAAAGGAGTAGATTGGGAAGAAACAAAGCAGGGGTTATGAAAAAGAAATTTTGAAAAAGATGTTGAGGTCATTTTATTCTAACAAAAGACTAAAGAATTTCTGTGCCGCGTAGAATTTAAAGAATGCGTTTGAAATTAAAAGCATCACATTGAATGACGAGACTAAAGATGTTTTTGAGACAATTAAGTACGTTTTAGTTTTAACTTAACATTTGTAATTTGAATTAAGTACTTAAATATGGAGAAACCATCAGGGTTTCTTTTCTTTGGAAAGTTGGTCAGGGCTAGTGGATGTAAGGTCAGGTCTAGTAAAAATCATTTGAAGTAGCCTGACTGGTCTAGTGCTCAAGAAAGTAAATGTCAAACCCTGCTTTATAAAATGTGTGTGGAATTAACCTTAATCAGCGTTTTAAGAAAGTAAAATATATGCCAGGTATACTATGTCAAGAAAATCAGAATGATATTCCTAAATGGATAGAATTATGACATCATGAATAAGACATTTCCAGCCTTTTTCTCAAAATAAGCCTGAAAACTGTCAAATGTCATACAGATTATTGCTCAGGAAAAGATGTGCGCATTTGTCGAGCAAAATGAAAAAATATATATTGTGTATTATTTTAAGATGAAAAACATACTTGAATATGAATTTGCTCGATGCATGCGCTGTATGTTTTCTGAAAGGAAAACCACCTGAATTTGTGGATATTTTCATTGAAAATGGCACTTTTGCCATTTTATGCCAACTTCAAGCTCTCGTCATATGACACAAATCATTTTGCTGATCAAACTGAGCTAATTTTGGTTTTGCTAATCTATTCCTTATTTGATGAATGCCAGGGTTTGAGCTCCAAGTGAAATCATCGATATTTTGGGCCAGATGACTTTAGAAACTGTACCTACTTCTTTAAATTCAGATAAACCATGCAGACAGCTAACTAATGCTACACATCAAAACCGGAATCACAGCTATGAAATCCACAGTATCAAAGAAGGATACATTGTTGGGTGTATAATAAAAGGAGATCACTTTTTTAATAAGAGACCCTAAGACATGATAAGGCAAGCATTTGCCTTTTGTTTCCAATAAATCAATATACATGTATTGTGTATATAGTAGCCTAGAAAATTGGAATTTATATGTACATATTTGAGAAGAGACTTGAGGTAGCACTCTCAGCCCTTCTTCAAAAATTGTGTGTCCTTTAATTTCTTTCAATTTTGTACATTTTGTTATTATTAAAGGTCTTGTACTACAAGAAGATATTTTTTTTTAAAATGTTGTCCCTGTACAATTTGTACCATGTCCCCAGAGTTACCTTCCATGTGCTGTTGCAAATTTTAGTGTAGAAAATTATGTAGGTAAGAAAATGGAAATCTTACAGTCTGATTGAAATCAAGCCTATCACTCTGCTCAATATACAGACAATCAATTCCATACAAACTTAGCTAATAATTAAACGTTATTGAAGGGAATATGAATTATATTTCAAAATGTGATCAAGCTTTTGATAATGATGACGCACATGGATACTTGAAAAATATGCTTAATCCTGAGTAGGTAGCTTTCTAATTGTAAAATGTGATAATGATATTTCTATTGATCTTTAAATCACAGATGTGATGTTCCTGTGTTGTACCAAAGCCTACCTGATACTCTCGCCTACCTGATGACCTCGACGTATTCCCACATTTGAAATAACAATTCTGAATCATTTGTTTTACCTTTCTATCATTTCAATGTGTGTGTGGAAAAAATACACATTTTTAGATGAAATATGAAATGGGTAGGGGTACAGCCTACTAGGTAGTCCTAGCTACCAATAAAACATCAAAATAACCGTCATCATGGGTTCAGGGATCAGCTTTATTTATGTGCTGAATCCAAGGATAGAGAAAATTAATCTTTACAGGGTTACTTACAGGTACACAGGAAATTCAATGACTTATTAGTCATCGACTTCAAAACTACATGTACATTAGTAGGTAGTGGTCTTCAACATTTTTTTTAGTAGAAGTTGTAAATAAATTTGGTAGAGAGGAATTTTCTAGTCCAAATTTTTTTTTATTCCGCTGTGATGGAGACATTTATTAAGATATAGATACAGTGTGAATGGCTTATTATTTTGAGAATCACTATTGAATAATTAGGGGTTTATAACGTTTTTGTCGGAATTTTTACAACATAATATCGAGTCCCGGCATTTTAGGACAACGTAATAACGAGGTCTATTTTATATAGGTTTGTTAAGAAATGGTTTTGTGCTTTGAAATTCCAACGTAATATGTGGACTAACGTAATAAAGGGGGAACGTAATAACGGGGTTCCACTGTACTTTATATGATGTTACCAACAATTTACTGAATGGTTCATGGAAAGTGGAATATGCCACCATCATATTTCTGATAGTATGTGAAAATAAAGGTACTATGCACTTAATATGCATAATTTGATAGCAGACAGTTATCAATGTATGTTCTGAAAACAGAGAGAGACAGACGTTGATTATTTAGAGATAATACACACTGAAAACAGTGGCAGATCCGGAAATTTCTAACCGATGGGGGTGGCAGTAATAACTGGGTTTCTTGAGGCAGTTTTGAGGCCCCCAGTGGGTCAAGGGTAAAGCCCTGGTGGGGACAAGGCCCCCTGAAACTGCTTAATTGGACACCTGTACAATCCATTTCATTGGGCATTGCGACCCATATTTTCATTCTCAATTTCATATTTGCATTGTTTTTATACGTCCATCTTTAGACGGGATGTATTATATAGTGCGTCTGACTGTCCATCCATCCGTTCGGGGTTTTCTGTTCATAATTTCATTTCTCTGTCACATATCAAGCTGACACTTGCTATGTAGCTTCTTTGTGGATCACTCTAGACCATATGTTGCAATTTTGATCCATTTCGACCTCTCTTGCAGGAGTTTTGCCCCTTTATTTGAAATTTATTGTTATATGGAGGGTACATTATTTGTATGGCAAACTCCTCCCACAATTTTCAAGTGAGGACCATCTTGTTTTACAGAGTGTTTGTATGGATATTGAAGATGTGTATGTGGCAATGATTTTGATTTCCTTCAATTTTTGAGAAAATAGCAGGTTGTTGAATTTAGTCCTTTTTGAGGAAATATTACATAGAGAGTAAATGATTTGTCTGGTAAACTCCTCCCACAATTTTCAAGTGAAAAACCTTCTTATTTTACAGTGTTTATATGGGCATGGAAGATGTGCATGTGGCAAGGATTTTAAATAAAGGACATGGTTTGTCCTTTTAACTCCTCTCACAGTTTAGATGCTAGAGTCTTTGTCAATAACATGAAGATGTGCATAGTGCAAGGATTTTGATTCTCAACAATTTTAAATTTAATTTTCTTTAATGTTTTAAATATTTACAGGTTGTTGAACTTTGTCAAATTTGGGGAACTATTTTACACACAGAACTTTTGGTTTGTCTATCTACCTCTTGTCACAGTTTTAAATTAAGACCCTTTATTCATACAATGCAAAGGAAGTATGTCACAGTCTGATGATGGCTACCTGAAGCAAATTTCTACAAATCATGGCTTCAAGACCCATCTCATGACCATATGGTCAGTGAAAATGTAGGTGGAGCCTAATCTAAACATGTCATTTACCTGGAGTGGCCAGGGTTTACCAAGGTGTTAATAGCTATATCCCAATGCAGGTGGTTTCGTCCCGATTACATATTCGCACCTAGTGGATTCGCACCAAGTGGTTTCATCCCAATTTCAATGCAGGTAACATAAGGTAGAACATTGCCTTATAGTCGAGTGGTTTCGCCCCGATGTACTAATCGAGTAGCCTGGAAGTCATTCGTATAAAGAAAAAGAAAATCAAAGGACTCACCATGCAGTCATATTTGAAAAAAAAACAAATTTTCATTAATCAATTTAGTCTTATTTTTTTTATATCCTGTTAATTTGGAAAGGCATGTGAATTTAATGCGCATTAGTTTACTCCACATTACCGCCATGTGAATGCTATTGAATTCGAATTAATCTAATGCGCATTATTTTACTTCGCATTAAATCTAATGCAAAGTAAAATATAATGTGCACCTGTGTTTGCAATTACTGTACATTGTATATTTTATTGTTGATATTTTGATGGGCAAAATGATTTATAGTGTCAATGCTTATAATTCAATTTCTACAGCATATTACAAGTACATGTAATTTACCTTGTGAAATACTTGTGTTTGTGAAATTCTTCTAAATGTGTTGGATATTCATATCCTGGCAGCTGTGTAAAAAAAATATGTCAATCTGTCTCTTTGGGAATGGGTCTAAAAAAGAAGTAGGTACAGTTTCTAAAGTCATTTGGCCCAAAATATCGATGATTTCACTTGGAGCTCAAACCCTGGCATTCAAATAAGGAATAGATTAGCAAACCCAAAATCCGCTCACTTTGATCAGCAAAATGATTTGTGTCATATGATGAGAGCTTGAAGTTGGCATAAAATGGCAAAAGTGCCATTTTCAATGAAAATATCCACAAATTCAGGTGGTTTTCCTTTCAGAAAACCTACAGCGCATGTGTCGAGCAAATTCATATTCAAGTATGTTTTTCATCTTAAAATAATACACAATGTATATCATTTTCATTTTGCTCGACAAATGCGCACATCTTTTCCTGAGCAATAATCTGTATAGCATTTGACAATTTTCAGGCTTATGGCAATGTCAACATATATTTAAAATTTTGTTCGTCTCTGTTGCCAGGTTACATGTAGTATCAAGATGACTGCTGCTTGGTGAATTATGTCTCCCCTCTTCCAGGGGGAGACATATCTTTTGTACTCTCTGTCCGTCTGTCTGTCACAAAACCTTATGAATGCTTCTCCTCCTATATGGCTTATTGGATAGAATTGAAACTTTGCACAATGCTTCATTGCCATATGTAGATGTGCATATTGTTGGGACAGGAGGATCCAATTATTTTCCTAAAAGTTATTGTGGATCAAACAGGTATGGAGGGTGTTAAAATAGCTTGTGAACACTTCTCCTCCAATATGACTTATCCGATAGACTTGAAACTGTTTACAATACTCCAATGCCATTTGCAGATGTGCATATTGTAGAGACAGGAGGGTCCAATTGTTATCCTTAAAGTTATTGTTGATTTGTGAGGTGGAGGTTGTAAAATAGTTTGTGAACACTTCTCCTCCTAAATGGCTTATTGGAGTTCATAATGTATATGTTCCTGCTCATGCTTTCTCCTCCATACCATGCAATACATTAAGGGGAGGAGGTTTCATTTGGAGCACTTCCAATTTGGGGAAACTGGGAGACATTTGTTTTTCTGAAAAACAATTTCTAGTTTGATCTGAGCTATCGATTTCTGTTTACTAGATGTCACATATAAAGTTAAGCATGAGAGAAGTTTTGATATTCTTGGATGTGAATTCTTAAGAAATGACTTGTAGATTCACTTGACTATTTACTAGTCACCATATTCACCACATTGGAGGAAGTATCAATGCAAATACAAACTTGACTAACATGGATTGGATAAAGTCGATCAATTGTGTCATAAAACAAACCTCTGATGAGTTGGATATGTAGTACATGTCATTTTTAGTCTGATCTGGCTTTTGTAGTCATATTGTGATTTGTATTTTATCAAAATATATGCTTGTACAGTACCCGCAACGTTATTCTTAACATTCCTATCGTGTTCTATCGTGCGTGTATTCTATCGTATCGTGTTTTGCGTTTATCAGGTTTTCCGTTTTCTATCGTGTTTTGCGTTTATCAGGTCTATCGTGTATCATATTTTGCGTGTATCAGGTTTTCCGTTTATCGTGAAAATCGTTTATCGTGTAGCTTTTGGAAACTATCGGGATTGTATACAGTGGAGCCTCGTTAATCCGGACACTTTGGTTCCCAGCAAAATCGTCCGGATAAATGAAGCGTCCGTATAATTGAATCGCATATTTTCTATCTTTACATAAGTAACCAATATGTGCCTACTTTATTGATGCCTAATGAATTAAACACATTCTATCATTGGATTTCACCATTTGCATTAGTAAATAAATTATGATAATGTTAACATTTACATGTATTTCAAAGCACTAAAATTTAATGTACGTGTTCAGTGTATTTGCCTGTGCTTACATT
Source organism: Ostrea edulis (assembly GCF_947568905.1). Classification (NCBI taxonomy): domain Eukaryota; kingdom Metazoa; phylum Mollusca; class Bivalvia; order Ostreida; family Ostreidae; genus Ostrea; species Ostrea edulis. Next base: position 100,696,001 of record NC_079165.1, on the reverse strand, counting down.
GTACATACATATGATCCCTACAAATAAATATACAAAACTATGTTACAGTACCGTATGCACTAAAACAAATAATGAAGCACTTATGGAACTATAAGTAAATAAATCATTAGTAACTAACATAATCATTTACACTTCAAACATTTCATCACACTTTTACTTTTTAAAAAGGCCGGTAATTTCCATCTGTCACGATTCACGGGTTCGGCGGTCTGTTAAAACAATCTTCGTCGTCCAAAGTTGATATAAGAATTTCGTGATTATCATGTCAGTTGACAACATTCTTTAACCGAAATTCAATCTGCCAGAGTTTATATTTCTTATTCTATAATTATCCAAGACAATATCGGAAGAACAAAATCATTTAAGCTCGTAATATCAAGACCTACTACTGCTTTGATCTAGTCACGCGCACCTATTATTTTCATGATGCGATAATAACGGAACAAAACTCGGGTGAAACTAACATTACAGGTACATACAGAATTTAATTGTCATTTTCCTTAAAATGGTAATTTTCTCACTTCTACCCAGAGTTTAAAAATTCGAAAGCAATAAAGCTCTACAACATCGTAACAAGAATCAATCGTACGCTGGTACATTCTACATGCGTGACATTCTAAACGTTAAAACCTTGTACTACATATACATGTGCATGAACATGCATGTATATTTCACGCCAATCAACAGTATAAAATCCAGAATATAGAAGTATAATTTACACTCTTTAGATTTGAATAAGCCGATATCAATTTACGAATCAGTACAACTGATATGTGTAGAGGCTAAAAAAATTATCATTACGGCATGATGTTTAATTTATTAATACTATTAGGGTATTGATCAAGACTATAAAATAATATGCTACAGATTTATTTACAAAATTCAACACTACACGCACTAAAGATCTTATGTGCGAAAATTGGCAATACAATGTCTTGATCGACACGTGCTATCTAACGGACTTATCATCACACACCACCTAATTGGAAGGATGTGTTGACAGGGTACAGGTAATCGCTTCAATTAGACAGTTTGGCTTGTTTTCTTTATAATTTACGCCTTGCAAAAATTGTCCGACATAGACCTTCCCTAAACAAAATTACCGTCCGGATTAACGGTACAATTTTCAATGCATTATAATGTTTTGTAGTAAAAAGTGACCGTCCGGATCCAGAATGCGAATTTCCGGATTAATGATGCAAAATAATGTATAAAAATTCCGTTCCCTAGAAAAATCGTCCAGAAGGTGAAGCGTCCGGATTACCAAGGCTCCACTGTATTAAAGTCTAATGAAAATGTACGATACTTTTTGAAAGCTTTATTCATTTTGTTAAAGAAGCTATTTTTAAGAATCGAGGAAAGACAGTATATTTGAAGGAGAACATAAAGCTGTTGATTTTAGGCAGAAGAAAAACTATTTGTCTGTCCAGTGAGGGTGAAAATTTATCACAATTTCATTCTAAGTAGTCTGGAAAGTAGGGAGTGGTTTGCCAAGCAAAGCGAGGTCAGTAAATTACATTGTTTATTACATATATTTTGATAAAGGCTCTTTTTCTTCCGATTTTTCCCCCTGTATTATATTTATATACAACTACTGAACTTGTGCGCGTCTGTGTATCACCCGTGTTTTGACTGCAAACATTCTCAGGGACATTGTATTTCCCACAATTAGAAGACTAAGTTTTGAAAGGGTGCAATGGTGTTGCATCTCCCAAAAGTGTGCTCAGCTGGGCATGACTCAGTTGTGTGGTTGTTTTTTTTTTACTTGTACATGTACAGTTGTACATGTACCAATAGTCGTATGGGTAGATACTGGAAATTTATGCCGGTTTTGATGACTATTTGAATTTTTTACATAGCGTTTCAAAATTGCGAATTTAAAAAAGCCGGGTTTTGTTTATTTTTTTCCCCATAGTTTATTTATTTTTTGTCATTAGATATCAATTCAAACGAGCTATAACTGTGTTGGGATGCCAACACAAATGTCTCTGAACACCTCCCCATGTCAGAAATGCTTTTTGATGCCAGATATGCACTCAGGATCCTCAAAAAACCGTAGAATCTAAATTTGGCTGAAATCGGACGGAATAATAAGAAACGGAGCAAAAACAATATGTCTCCGACACTTTGTGTTCGAAGACATAATAAACATGTTCCAATTACTTATGACTATCAATTATCACTCATAGTGTAGAAATATCTAACGTATGACGATATGGTGTAGTGCAATGGATTTTTTTTAAAGCAGTCATGATGAAAATAATTGTAATTGTTGAATGACCGGTGAACATAGAGCTAATGATGCAAAATAACCCCCTCCTCGCTACACACAAAATATTACTTGGTTTTATTTCACATTCAAGATAATAGACATTAGAATAAGAGATCTACTGAAGCATGATATTACTATATTATATTACATTTTGTTAATTCCCTGTATGATTTATATATCAAACATTAGGTGACAATACATGTATTTCAATTTTACTGTAACTGAAACTGTATTTATTTGATTTAACGCCTAATTTTACACAAAGTATTCAATGGCATTGTACATGTATAATATAAAAAGCTTTAAAAGAATAAAACAATACATCATATACATGCAAACACACTCTACATATACTAAACTAAAAACATGTACATTAAAACTGTCTAAACAAATGTGTTTTTGATTTGGCTTTAAAAGTATGTAAAGATTTGGACTGTCTTATTTCAGCCGGTAAACTGTTCCACAGTCTCGGACCAATGGTTCCGAAACTTCTATCACTAAAAGTTTTATGCCTGTTAAAAGGAACAATGTAGCAACTCTCAGAAGATTGAGCGGAGCGCAACTTTTTATTTGATAGATTAATTTTAGAATCATTGGCTGAAAAAATTCATATACATGTAGATATATATCAAATAACGAATTAAAATCCGTATATACATTAGTTTTCTGATTTTAGCTGTGGTGACATAAAACAATTGATTTAAAAATATTTTTTTTAAAAAAAGTACAACCTTGTATTAAAGAAATTATACGTATTAGGTATATGATAAATATTAAAATCCTTCAGTATTATTATCAACATAATGTAATTATGTTGTAGGTATCAAAATTTCATTCTGTCTAAATTGCTTCTAAATTTACAACATTTCTATCAGGTTTTCCGTTTATCGTGTTTTGCGTTTTTCAGGTCTATCATGAAGATCGTTTATCAGGTTTTGAGTTTATCAGGTTTATCGTGTATCCTATCGTATCATGCGTGTATCCTATCCTATCGTGCGTGTATCATGCTCTATCGTTTATCATGTCAAGAATAATGTTGCGGGTACTATATAGAGTTATCTCCCTTTTATAAAATCTTGGTGATGCTAAAGCAATTGTCACATTGCTAATAATGGTGATAAATACATCTGTATTAGAAATGTTATGTCAAATTTACGAAAGAAGAATACTGAAGACTGACACATTTGTCTAAATTCTGAAAACAAATGATTGTGTTCTTTAAACAAGAGGCCCATGGGCCACATCACTCACCTGAGTCACTTTGGCCCATATTTAAAGATTTTCCCTATATATTCGCATGTAGAACTTTGATCCCTATTGTGGCCCCAACCTACCACCAGGGGCCATGATTTTTATAAACTTGAATCTGCACTATGTGAGGAAGCTTTCATATAAATGTAAAATTCTTTGGCTCAATGGTTCTTGAGATGAAGATTTTCTCTATATATTTGTATGTAAAACTTTGATCCCCTATTGTGGGCCCCATTCTACCCCCGGGGGCCATGATTTTAATAAACTTGAATTTGCACGATGTCAGAAAGCTTTCATGTAAATATCAGCTTTTCTGGATCAGTGGTTCTTGAGAAGATTTTTTAAAAATTTCTCTATAATTTATAGGTAAAAGTTTGATTCCCTATTGTGGCCCAATCCTACCCTGGGGGTCATGATTTTAACAAATTTGAATCAGCACTATATCAGAAAGATTTCATGTAAATTTCTACTTTCCTGGCCCAGTGGTTCTTTAGAAGAAGATTTTTACCTATATATTTGTATTTAAGACTTTGATCCCCTACTGTGGCCCCATAGTACCCCTGGGGGTCATGATTTTAACAATCTTGAATCTGCACTATGTCAGAAGCTTTCATATAAATTTGTACTTTCCTACCCCAGTGGTTCTTGAGAAGAAGATTTTTAAAGATTTTCCCTATATATTTGTATGTAAAACTTTGATCCCCTATTGTGGCCCCATCCTACCCCCAGGGTTCATGATTTTAACAAACTTGAATCTGCACTATGTCAGAAAGCTTTTATGTAAATTTCAGCTCTTTTGGCTCAGTGGTTCTTGAGAAGATTTTTAAATGACCTCACCCTTTATTTGCATTTTTGTAATTATCTCCCCTTTGAAGGGGGGATGGCCCTTCATTTGAACAAACTTGAAATGAAAGCCCTTCACCCAAAGATGCTTTTGGCCAAATTTGGTTGAAATTGGCTCAGTGGTTCTAGAGAAGAAGTCGAAAATGTGAAAAGTTGACAGACAGACGACAGACAACAGGTGATCAGAAAAGCTCCTTTGAGATTTCAGCTCAGGTGAGCTAAAAATGTGATGATAGCAATGGACTTCACAAATTAGTGTTGTGAGAAAATTGACTTGATATAAAGATTGCACAAAATATTGAAATATGAAAATAAATTCTTTGGAAAATGAATAAAAACTTTAAACTATAATGTGATATTGGGAGAAGAGTGATGAAAGAAAGAGAAATTGAATTGTATCACCATACAGTAAAACACACTTATAGTGAAGTGCTGGGGACAAACATATTTATTGCAGGTTGATAAATCTAACCTGTTACGGCGAACACGTGGATGCTATTTATAGTTTGTAAAGGGATTCAGGCGTGTCATACCAGTAAGACCGGTTATGTAGAGCATGATTAGCAGGTTCTGTTTCTCAGTCATTCAAGCTCAAGACTTTGCGCTGTTCACACGCTGTATTATGTCTGACTCCGAAAACGATTTGATGGGCGTAGACACAGAAAAGGATTCTACATGTAACAACCCTGTTAATCCTTGTGCAAGTCTAGGAGCAATTACCCATAAAAAGTGTTATGATTTTGAATCAGGTAGTAAATATTTTATGTTAGTTTGAGACTGGTCGAATTAGAACATAAACAATTTTGATTTATTATAAATTTAATTTGTTATATTCAAGAATTTCATAATTTTAAAACTACAGAGAATGAAAATCACTTCACTGTAAGCATGAATTCATTATAAGCATGTTTGTTGTAACTGACTTTTACTGTATTGATCAAAGCACATTTGCCATTCAGTTTTACTCTCTTAAAATGTAGCTATAGATTTTAGTATAAGCTTAGTTTTTGGTGCATGTATGAGCCTTACCATGTATTCGTTTATGATTTACTCAGTTTATGTCAGTGAATTATATGGCGTCATACTCCAAGGTGAAAAAGATAACTTTGGGCTTTTTTTTTTCATGTTTATTTACTTATTGAATACCCCAATGTTTTACAGGTCACCGTCCGGATTTCCTTTTACCAGACAGGAAAAAGTATGTCTCCATGGATAGCCATTTTCTGAAGAGCTACATGGATCTGGTGGTACAAACCTGCCACAAACGTGGTTGCCATGCAACAGGAGGAATGGCAGCTCTTTTACTCCCCAAAACATCAGAAGAAAATCACAAAAGATATCAAATAATTCAAGATAAGGTCTTAAGGTAGTAGAGGTGCTATTCAGATACTTGCATTGCTGCAGGAAAATCACCCACTATTTGATTCAATTTCCAATGCTGCCCTGAACTCTTAGTCTTATGAAATAGATATACACTCCATCCTGTTATACCCCACGCAACAAAGTTGTGGAAAGTATAATGTGTTTGACCCATCAGTCAGTCTGTCAGTCCCTTTCTTGTCAGCACAACTCCTCTAAGACTGCTCAACAGAATTTCATGAAACTTTGTAGTTTATAAGGGCACACTGTAGATGTGCATATTCCCAGGAAATTCTGATTCAGTTATTGTTCTGGGAGTTATGCCCCTTTTGAACTTAGAATTTCGAGCCAGTCTGTCCTTTTCTTGTCAGCACAACTCTTCTGAGACCGTTCAACAGAATTAGTGAAACTTTTTAGTTAATAAGGACACTGTGTAGATGTGCATATACCCAGAAAATTCTGATTTAGATCATTTTTGTGGGAGTTATGCCCCTGTTGAACTTAGAATTTTGAGCCTGTTTGTCCTGTTCTTGCAGTAATGCATAGCTTTACGGTACCATTCATTATACGAGGCATTATCAAGCAATGTTGGGGTGTGGGGTATGTGCGCATACTCACCTCTGCTTTCTTTCATTGTATTTCAAATTACATGTCTGTACTTTTGAATTCTGTATTTCAGAGCTAAGCAGGTAGAGATAGAAGCAGGTATTGACGGATTCATGGTGTATGATGTGCGACTGGTGGAACCATGCCAAAAAGTAGGAAGATCGATGACACAATTAGTTACTCAGAAAATGTGTCATTTTGCTATCTGTAGAATTTTCAAATTCATAGAAAATACCTTCCATTTCCTTCTCAGATGTGGAAAAGACTTACTTCATCAAACAATCAGTTTTCCAAGTTAAGAGCAGAGGTCAAGGTCACGAATAAGGATTTGTTACTAATGCCGTCTGTAAGTAACAAAAGGAAACTAAATTGTTTGTTAATGTTGATAATGTTTTAGTTGGAGTCATTAAATTACTTTTTTTTTCTTTTTGAAGGGAGGTGTTACCCAAACAGGGCTAAAACATAACATTGCTGTCGGCATTCTATTTATTGAAGCTTGGCTTAGAGGTTTGTAGTATTTTTATCTGAGTTGCCTTGGGGGGGGGGGGGGGGGGGGGGGGCTACTGCATCCTGTTTTTAGTCCCCTGCCAACTTCGCCAGTAGGGGACTTTAGGTTTGTACTTTGTTCCTCTGTCTGTCAGCTGGGCACTTTTTTCATCATGCTTGAAGATATTCATTTGATATTGATATGATACATTGCTTTACCATGACAAGTTACAGATCAATTTTGAATTTTGTTTCAGTCCATTGATATTTTGCTGAGTTATGGCCCTTGAAATTAGAAAAATAACTCAAATACTCAGTTTTCCACACTTTTTTCGACATACTAGCACATAATTGTTCATTTGATATTTGGTACACTGCTTTACCAGGCAACTTACAGATCATGTTTGAATTTTGTTCCAGACCATTGATTTTTTTGTTTTGCTGAATTATGGCCCATGGACTTGGAAAAATTAACTCAAATACATGTACCAGGGACCTATATACTAACGTTAATATATAGGTCCTTGCATGTACTCAGATTTCTGCAATTTTTGTTTTCATGCCGCAGATATTCATTTGATATTTGGTACATTGCTTTGCCATCACAAGTTACAGATCATGTTTGAATTTTGTTGCGGTCCATTGATTTTTTCCTGAGTTATGGCCTTTGGGCATACAAAATATGAAATTTAAATCTGTCATACATGGCTTTTTTTATGGAACCTAGTTATTCTTGTGCATAAACTGTTGACATAAGATAATTCATGCAGAATATTATGCAGACAACTTAACTTGGGGGCCAATAGGGGGACTAGTATTGCATAAAAAAAAATTACAGGCACTTGTTTCTGTAAATGAAGTTATGATATCTAAATATACTAAGAATTAACTCAAGGTACTTATTAACTAGCTGCAGAACTGTAGCTCTCCGAAAAAAATTATGTTGACAGACCGGTCTGTCAACATAATTTTTTCGGAGAGCTACAGTTCTGCAGCTACTTATTAACTTGATATTACACAGAATGATAACCTCTTGAAAATGCGGGGGGGGGGGGGGGGGGGGGGGGGGGTGTTTCCATTCTTTAATTTCTGCTCGCTAACACTTCACCGCTGTCAATGTAAAAAGTGAAAAAGGTAAAAATGCTTTGAAAACTTTTATGCAAATATCTAATTAATCTTGATAATTTATGGCACATAATTTTAAGATAAAATTGTTTTACCACTTGTTAACAAGTTTTTAAAACTTGATTTTAATCAAAATAAAGCATATTTGTCTGATTTTTTAATGTTAACTTTACTACATTATAATTATTCTAATTCTTAAATTCCCTTTCCATTCTGCGTTTTAGCAACACCCATTCTGTAACATTTGTGCCACTTTATTTGACTATCTTGTAAATCCAACAATATCAATATGTATACATACAGTTGTCTTTAGAGCAAAAAAATACTAAATACAAACCCAACGCCAGTGACACTCCCCCCCTCTCGTTTCCCTGCCTGACATCCAACCTGTAACCCCCCAATCTGATGAAATTTTTGGATCCAAAATTTATTGCACTTAGTATAATTTAATCAACTTAGGATATTTACTTTGTGCAAACACACACCCCACCACCACCACCACCAATGTTTACAACTTTATATCAGTGAACCCGTAAGACTACATCAAAGGGGAGACAAATTTCATTTATATGTGATAACTTTCACAGGGACCTGAGATACCATTTCTAATCATTATGGTTAAAAGAATCTGTTTCGTTTCGTTAGGTTTCATTTCGGTGGGTTTCGTTTTGGTAGATTTCATTTCGATTTCGTTTTGCATTTTACAGGTACCCATTCATTAAAATGTAGTAAAAATTAATGTTATTAGTAACATTCAATTCTGTTCACTTTCTTCCTGCTAAAGTGCTGCAACTCCTGCGTGTGTTTTTGTAGTTGATGTTGAAAACAACATGATAGCTGCTCACTGCAACAAAGCGTGCTTTACTGACGGAAAATAGAAGCATTTAAAAATGTTAACTCATTCCAAATTTTATTTGTGTACAGTACTATAATCAGGGCTCAACATTAACTTTTTTTCCTACTTGTCCATTCGGACAAATGACAACGATGTTTACTTGTCCGAACTTCAACTTCTCTTGTCCGAAATTTTTTTATAAAAAGGATCAAATATTATCAACTTGAAAACTGTATTTAATTTACTTAATATATAGTCTATTTTTATACCTGCTTGATTCATTTTTTTTAAAATCTTATTCTCTTGATAAAAACAACAAACGCATAAAACAAAATTTTATCTAGACTTCCTATCTTGAATTAATGACTTCGTAAGATCCATGAAAGTATTCTCTCACCAGAGGGCACGTTACGCAAGCTTCACGGAGTGCACGGAACTCTGGGTAGAGAATGGATTGAAAGTAGTACACAATAAGTGAACACCAATCCCGATTGAGTTTGACTCAGCTAGTTTACATAGCGATTGATATCAAGATCGAAGTTCATTTTCCATGCATTACACATGTACTTCCGACTCTCAACTACCGATAAACTTTTCACAAAATCGTTTGGAGACTTCTTTACATAAAAAAGCACTTGTCCAATCGGACAAGTGCCCATCAATATTCACTTGTCCGAAATGTTTTTCCACTGGTACCGAACAAGCGGACAAACGTTAATGTTGACCCCTGATAATGAAATCTATGCTAGATAACCAAAACTTGTGGGAGTTTTTACCCCTCCCCCATACTATTTCAAGGAAGATTTATTCAGTGACTTCAATCTTTTGATCTCCCCCCTTAGGCTGTAACACTTGATCCATTCAGCTCTCCGAGTTTGAAAGATGCACCCATTGTATCAATGTAGTAACTTTTCCAATACAAGTTTTTTGTTGTGTGATAATCATGTGACCATAGCCCATGAGCCTCTTGTTGAATAATAGCATTAATCTTATGTTTAATTCAAGCTTGACTACCTAAGAAATATGATAATTTCTCCATCCTTTTTATTTTTGGAGATATTTCTGATTTACAGGTGTCGGTCATTACTATTTCAAAGGAGCAGTAGAGGACTCGGCTACTGCAGAAATATCCAGGTCACAGGTAGGAAAAGAATACATTTCAGTTGTCAGTGATGGAAATAGTACATTAAAAACAAACTAGGGTTGTCCTGATATTTAAACTAGCTCTGATCAGTGACCTTGATCTTTGTCAAATGACCTTGTTTCAAAGTCCTTGCACTGTTTTGTGATAAGCATATACAAAGACATTACATTGGCATTTTCTGTAATGCATTACAAGACAAGCTACCTGATGTAGAAAGGTCAATGTAACTGACAAAGCAGACCTACAGAGTAGAGTTTTATTATTTGTTAAAGGATATTAATGGGTGGAAATTTAAAAAAATCTGGAATGGCCTAATGTAGCATGCACTTTTACGTGTTTATACATGTCTTTTACATGTACTTACATATACTCTTTAGATTTGGCAGTGGATCAGATTCCAAGCTGTTCTAGAGGACATTGGCAAACAAGTAACCATGACAATGGTTAAAAGTCTTATCAAGGAGACAGTTCAGGAGAGTTTCTGGTCTGTGGAGAATTCTCAGTTTGTGACAGAAAATGACAGACAGAGGCTCCTCAACTCTGCTCATATATTTCAGGAAATTGTGACTCGGCTAGATTTCCCAGAATTCATCACCACCTATCTTAATTTGGAACACACATTTTTAAGAAGCCAGTCTGTGTTCTCATTTATGAGTATGTCAACCATGGAATCTCATTTGTGAGCGAGATGTACACATTTTAAGATGTACATGTATACGTTTAAATGTAAAGATCTTTAATTAAGTCTCGGAAATGAAGTTTAAAGACTTATTATACCCCCACCCCCCCTTACCACAAACAAAATTTAAGGGGGGGTGGGGTATATATTACTGGAATTACCTTGTTTTTCCGTCCATCTGTAGACATAATTTGTCCAAAGTATATCTTTAACACCAATGAATAGGTTTGATTAAAACTTTGTGTATATCTTATATGAATCAACAGTTTCATAAAGAGATAGTGAGTTAATGGATTTAGATTTAGCTTAGTCAGTTTCTTTTCTCCTTTGTGCATTTGTTATTGTTGGTATTTTTTGGGTCAGTCAATACAACTGGTACATGTACCTGTATAAGATAACTTACATAGAGCTTGTGCTTCATTTGGGAGACTTTACTATAAGCAGTCTATAATCAGATCTTGTATGTGTGTAGTCATTCCATAAAACAGCTAGTGTAGGATTTCTTGCTGTCATATATGTACGGATTTATTATTTTTTTTATTTTTGTGTGAACTATTTATGAAAAATTCTGACAGTAAAATGGTGTGGAATAAAATAATGTGCATTTATTGATGTTCACGATTCTTTAAACCCCCAATTAAGAAAATTCAAGAGATGTTTTAGTACCAGAACTTTACAGAGTCTCATATTTAAAGTATTAACTAGCCACAGATCTGTAGCTCTCTGGTAAAATAATGGGACAGACCAGAGATATTTTCACAGAGAGCTACAGATCTGCAGCTAACATTGTGTAGGCTAGTCATTAGTTAGAATTATATCTCCCTGTTTCGAGGAGGAGACATTGTTTTTATACGTATGCTCATGGAAGACGGGAGGTAATATGGTATAGCGTTGTCCGTCTGTCTGTCCGCACCTTGTGGGCAGGATACAGACCAAACCGTAAGCAGCTCAAGTGGAGTATACGGACAAAGTAGTACAACGAATTATTGTGCATTAATGCGCATAAATGTATACTACAAGATATAATAGAAATAATAATATAAACATCGACAGGTCGATGGATCAGCAGGTAGACAGGTTGGCAGGTAGACCTATCCACCTGTTTTAAAAAGAAATTTACATTAAGGACAAAGGGTCAAAATAAAGAATAGCTGCCGACCTGTCTATTGGCAAATAGGAGTCGACCTGCCGACCAGCCAAAACACAAACACATAGGCCTACTTATAGATGAATAGAATCCAATCACAGCTATATAATTGAACATCTGCTGTATTATGGAACTACATGTCCGTCAACTCCATTTGATCCAGGATTTTATGACTTGGTACATTTGATCACCATGATGAGAGGAAGATTTCTATTATCTTTCAAGATCAAAGTCGTTGTATCACATGGTAGGAAACCTTTGTAGGCAGGATACAAACCAAACGGTAAGCTCCAAAATATTACAACTTGGTATATTTGATCACCATGATGAGAGGAAGGTGCCCATTGTTTTTCAAGGTCACTATCACTTAGTAGGAAAACCTTGTAGGCAAGATACAAACTGAATCATAAGCTCCAGGATGTTGCAACAAGGTACATTTGATCACCATGATGAGAGAAAGATGCCTATTGTTTAGAGGTCAAAGGTCAAGGCCGTAGTATCACTTGGTAGGAAACCCTTGTGGGAAGGAGTAAGCTCCAGGATATTACAACTTGGTATATGAAAGGAAGATGCCTATTGTTTTTCATGGTTAGAGGTCAAGGTTGCAGTATCTTTTGGTAGGAATACCTTGTAGGCAGGATACAATCTGAACCTTGAGCTCCAGAATATTGCAACTTGGTAAATTTGATCATGATGAGAGGAAGATGCCAATTATTTTTCAAGGTTAGAGGTCAAAGGTCAAGGTTGCAGTATTTTTTAGTAGGAAAACGTAGGCAGGATACAAACTGAAGCGTAAGCTCCAGGATATTGCAACTTGATCACCATGATGAGAGGAAGTTGCGTATTGTTTTTCTAGGTCAAAGGTCAAGGTCGCAGTATCACAGTAGGAAAACCTTATAGGCAGAATACAAACCTAACCTTAAGCCCCAGGATATTGCAACAAGGTCAAGGTTGTAGTAGCAGGATACAGATCGAACAGTTGGGGCTAGAACCACCAAACTAGGTACACATACATCTTATGCCAAGTGAAAAT